>NW_019272052.1:1881875-1898163 GCF_002738345.1 Cucurbita maxima
TTTTTTTTTTTTTTTTTTTTTTTTTTTTTACAAAAGGTAAATTTGTGCATTATTTCAAATCTTTGATCACAAGAAAGAGATGATAAGCATTTAGACATAGGTGAAAGGTTAACATCAAAGTCACTCTTAGAAGCGAAGTCTATTAGAGTTTGAAAACAAAATTACAACTTACTCTTACAAAATAATAATAACAATAATAATAATAATAATAACAATTTCTTGGTTTAGTGATGAAATTAAATATAATATGCTTTAATCAAAGATGCCATACGATTTAAACTCCTTTGAACCATAGGGATTTAATTAAAATTAAAACGATATCGCATGGATTAAATAAATAATTCAAACTAATATATTTGATGTTGTACTAACTAGGTGATGGACTTGCATTTTCAACCAGAGAGATATATACGCACATTATAATCAATTGTGCAGAGTTCGACACTCATCAAATTCACTCGTAAATAGAGTTTTCATTTACCTCAAAGTCTGTAATGCTTGCGATTGGTGCTGAAAGATCTTAATGTAAGTAAGCATCATCATCGATTCACAGCTTTGACACAGGCAATTCTGCAAAGACCACAAATTATGGAAGTAAGAGAATTGAACTATAATAGCTCAGCTGATTTTAAGTTCGGGTTAAATACTACCTTAGTCTTTGTACTTTTAAAAGGTTCTTTCTTATTCATGTACTTTCAACTTTGTTCATTTTGATCTTTGTACTTTTAAAAAACCGATCATTTTAATTCCTATTTGCAAAATTTTAATATAAACTTTATAAACAATGGAAACCCTTGAATACAAATTTATGACTTAAAATGCTAAAATTTTGATTAAAAATGAAGGGCAAAAATGGTCACAGATCAAAAGGAACATTTTGAAAGTAAAGTAAATTGACTAAAATAAACAAAAGTTGAAAGTATAATGATTATGATAAACCAAAGAGTACGAGGATCAAAGTAGTATTTAAACCTTTTTCAGTTATATACCCAAGGCTTTTGCATTCACAATGCTTGGAGACGCAGCTGGAGGTGGAGCGTTCTCATCAAGGAATGGTTCTACTCGGTTCGGATCGGCCCAAACGGGATATTGTTTAATTTTTCCCTGTGGTTAGAGAAGCCAGTGTTTTAAGCTCAAAATGCAAGCCAGATAAGAAGAACAATCTAAATGAAAATAAAATAAATTCATGGAGTCCAAATTTATAGGTTGCACACCAGAACATTAAGAGCGGCCAGAGTCGCCATTCCTTCACGAGTCCACTACATGATGGTTATGAAAGAAGGTCAATGCTTCTGTAAGGATATCCTCATTTCACCGTCAAACTAGGCAGAGATTTACCTTGGAAGCGGAAGCAATGTGAGGTACAATGATCGCATTCTTCATATCAGCAAGCCCAGGTTTCATGTATGGTTCATCCTAACCAAAGAGTGATGAAACAAGACATGTTAACCTACTACAGTTAATAAGAAAGTGAGTAACTTGTAAGTAGAAATACCTCGAAGACATCGAGGCCAACTCGAAACATCGGATTCTCTTTTAAATGCTCGACAAGGGCTGCTTCATCAATCACGGGTCCCCTACTACAGTTAATGAGAATTGCATCCTGCAGTTATAATATAATTTAAAGAAACATAAGTTTAAATGTAATCAATCAGGAATCCCTGTAATAGGGTCGAATAGGGTCAGGGAGATCAAAACTATAATCGAAGGGAGAAAAGAGCCTTAGCAAGCTTCACCTTCTTCATGGCTTTAAGACTTTCTTTGTTCACCAGATGGAAGGTGGTTTTATCCAGTACTGGATGAAGACTTATCTATAAATCCAAAGGAACGCACAATAGCAATTTTATGTTGCACAAGGGAAGATGAGCTCTTCAAAACCATGTTAATTAATCACATCAAACTCATACCACATCAGCCTCTCGAAGCACCTCATCCATGGATGATGCTCTTCTCCATGTCACAGGAACCTCACCGTTGGCTTTAAGGAACTCGCCATAGGCTGCAATTAAACAAGCGTTTCAACTAAAGGGACTGAAACTCATTGTTTTAAAGAATCGTCGATTAAGACATGCCTGTAACAAACTTTTCGAGTCTGGTTGACTGATAAAGATCGAAGTAGATCAGGTTCATCTTAAACCCTTCTACCTGCAAGAATATAACAAGAAGTCATCAAGGGAAAACAGGTACTATACCATAAACTCATAAACAATTGAGTTAGGAAAATTTCCATCATTCTTGCATAAGCAGATCCAATACGACCAGCTCCAATCACACCAACAGTCTGGCCTTTCAGCAAGTTTCCAACAAACCTATTAAAAAAATTACTTCAAATTTGTAGGGCCACTTTGGATGCCTATTTTTAAAAGATTTGGAAGCCATACAAATTTGGAAGCCATCCATCATAGTGGCCTGCCCTCATGAACTCGTCAGCTTCAACGATCCTTCTTGCAGCTGCAAGAGAAAGTGAAGCTGCCAACTCTGCTGTAGTTTCTGTAAGTACTCCCTAAACAAATAAGAAATGAATGATCTAAATACCTGTCTATATCTCATTATATGCAGAATCAAATTTAAGTGGTACAAAATAACAATTCAAGTAGTAACAGTTTACAGAGCCAAATAAACTTACAGGAGTGTTTCCTACAGCAATACCATACTTATTAGCAGCGTTAACATCTACATTATTGTAACCAACAGCCATATTACTAAAAGCTTTGCCTCCGGCTCTGCTTAATGCAGAAAACAGCACCTCTCCCCAATCTTCAGTCAACTGAAACATCCAAGAAAACAAACCTCAGAATCACAAGTAAGGAAACTCATTAGGAATTGTACGGCAACCAAACGTTTGTCCAATTTCAATCCATCAGGAGCCGCATGTAAACGCTCAGATATCATCATATTTAAATTCTTAAAATCATATAATCAACTAGTTTTAATGTAGAGATTAACCTTCCATCTCTTCTTTCCTCTACGACTCTAATCTATAATTCTTTCAGATCGACTCAAACTAGCTAATATGAAAACAAACTTTCTGATTGACAAGAACTAGTGCGATTAGGTTCAAATACCTGTCCAATAACGCCGTCGCACTTATCGCCGATGAGAGCAACAATATCCTCCACCGAGAGTATCGTCTTCTTCTCGGTACAAATCTACAACACGAAACGAACGCAAAAATTTAAATCCACATCAAAATTGCCGCCAGGAAGCAGAAACAGGCGGGAAACAAAGAGAAAAACACAAGAAAAATTACTTCAACTCGGCAATCTTGTTCGATCAAGAGATTGATCCAGCGAGTTCCAGGCATAGGCTTGGTGCTCACAACTCTGTACTTTCCATTAGGATTCCACACTTCAACTTGAACCGGCTTCGCCATTGGAGCCAAACCTTCAAAGCTTCAGAGCTCTTCTCCACCGCTAAACTGTGCAATTGCTGAAGGCTTTCATTCAGTTGGTTTCTTAAAAATTTCGACTATAATCAGGTGCAACGCAAGTACAGTAGAAGATCTTTTTCTCCAATAGAGTCTGGGAAAATTGATGACTATTGACTTTTCGTTTGTTTGACCATCTGATTTTGTGGGCTGTGTTGTAGTGGATTTTAGATTTGGAGGATTTGTGTCTCTGCTTTGCTACAGGATGGAAGTTGTTGGACCTCTCGTTTTGGTGAAAATGGATAATAACGATATAGTCCTTTTAAATTCGCGCCACGTTAGTACCTGGCTATCCTTAGTAGTTTAAATGACGGAAATACCCCTGAATACTTGGGCCATATTATTAATTTTCGATTTTATATTTGATTTAAAAATTATTGAACAAAATATTATGTTTTTTTTTAAATATCATTTTCTATATTTTGTTCACAAGGTTTATAACTACTTTGCCCGTTCGATGATTGCTGAGCGATTTATAGAGGTAATGATAACGTGGCCGATTTTTCCTCATTTGCAATCAGCTCTGCTATAGTATCGGTTGATCTATCTAATCGCGTAATTTGTTAGATCTCATATCACTGCAAAAGAGAAACAAAATATTCTTTATAAGGGTATGAAAACCTCTTTCTAGCAACTCGATTTAAAAATGGTTAAGCTGATGCCGATACGTGACGGGTCAAAGCGAACAAATATCTGTTAGCAGTAAACTTGGACTATTACAAATGGTATCAGAGCAAAACACGAGGTGATGAGCCAAATTTTACGAGCTTCTTCCAAAGCTGATGAATCTTATCGTACAATATATTTAAATTCAAAATAATTTATTTTTATAAAGTATTTTCAATTTTTATTTAACTCTAAGTAGGGTAGTATACGAGCCCACGTTAATTCACTGAACCAGAGAAAAATAATATTAAAATAAAAAAAAAATGGGGATTTCAATTTTCTGTTGGAACTGTTTTGCTTGGACTCTATCTTCCAAGTACCAACTTCACCACCACCCTCCTTTTGGGGTCACGTTCGACCCTTCTTCTTCCTCCGCCGCAGGCCCAAACGACGGCGAAGAGACGCTATGGAAAGGCTTCTGTATTCTCCTTCTCCGACCTCCCTCAAGATTAACCTCAATTCATCTCTTACTCTTCTCTGGTCTGGTCGCATTGACTCTCTGAAGCTCAATTTTCCCCTCCCGACGCTCCATGGACTCAAGCCGCTCGGTTTGACCTTCTGTAAGAACGAGAAGCCTTCTATGTCTTCGTTTTGTTGCCTTTCTTCCTCGAATTGGTTGAGCGATTCGATTTTCCCGTCCGATTCTCTTGCCGGCTCGCCTAAGCCTGATTTCCTGGAACATTTCGCAGGAAAGGAGAAGGTATTGGATTGAAATGCCATTCGGTTTTTTTTCTGGTGTTAATTTCCCGTTCTTCGTTGCTTTTCATTTGATTATCAGGTAATTGGATTACGTTGGGATTATATATACCGTCTTATTCACCGTGAAGCGCTTTTTATTGATTTTAGGTCAAGTTTGGAGTACTGTGAATTGTTTGATTTATAACTCAATTCAGTTTGGATTAATTATCGAATTCGTAGGTCACTTTTCCTACAGTCTCGAGTACTTTTTTCAATTTATTGCATGAATTTTTGCCTAATCATACGAGTCATGTGAAATATCTGCTGTGTTGCATTGCTTAATTTGATCTTATTTTAGGATTCCAGTTTCTTGTTGAAATCACTGATAATAATAACTGTGATTTTAAATTTTGTAATATTAAATCAGCAATGTCTCTATACAATTACCGGCGACGGCTTCGTATGTGTGCCCTTGCATTGTACTAATCTAACATTTCGGATTATTCTTCCGTTGTTTTAAGCATCGACTGAGATTCTTTATTGAGAAATAATTGTGGAAACTGATCTTAATGACGAACGATGGATATGCTCAGAGAAATTTCTGTTTCATGCTGCGTTCCTCTTTTATTGTTAGCAGTACTCATTGAAATTAAATATTCACATTTACGCTTTTATTTGCATGTGGTCACAGGCTCGCAAACAGATACAGAATACAGACGCAGCAGTGGTTACGATTTTATTTTATTGTTTGTCGCCTTATCCTTTTCTGATCTTTGGATACCACGAAAATCCCAGCCCTATTCACATGTTCAAGCATCCCTGGCATTTATGAAGCAATATAATGAAATTTGTGAACGATTTCAGACACTTGTCAAATTAGTTTATTTCCATTTAAGCCCAATGCATATCTGTTACTAGTTCATGGATTAGCTGAAGGGACAAACATGACACCAGAGTAAACTGAGTGTTCATATTATTTAGCTATGAACTTATTAAATATGATGAAGAACAAAGACCCTTTTGGCTGTAGTTGTTACGAGTTCATGGATTAGCAGAATGGACAAACATGACACCAGAGAAAACTGAGTGTTCATATTGTTTAGCTATTAATTTATAAAATATGATGAAAAACAAAGACCCTTTTGGCTGTAATTGTGTTTTTTCTTCTTAGAGCTAATAGAATTTCACACGTTAAACTTCTTATAGGTGAAAAGGTCACTCTGTGTTCTTTCTGCTCTTGTTCTGATCCTGATCCAACCAGGCCTTGCGCCAGCAGCTTTTGCATCCTTTCAAAATGCAGCAGCTAAAACTGGAGGTCCTGCAGCTGCTGTCGTTGGGCGACGACTGATCCAGAGTGAACTATTAAGTAGTGCTTGGACAGGGTTTTTTGCTGGTTGCTTACATACACTATCAGGACCAGATCACCTTGCTGCTCTTGCACCACTTTCAATTGGCTGCAATCGCATGGAAAGTGCTGCAGTTGGGGCACTTTGGGGGTGTGGCCATGATGCAGGTCAGGTCATTTTTGGCTTACTATTTCTACTTTTAAAAGATAAGCTTCACATTGAAATTCTCAGAACTTGGGGCACAATAGTAGTAGGTATGACTTTATTTATAATAGGTGTTATGGGTATTAGGGAAGTTTCAGAAGTCCGTACACCATGTGTGGCTCTAGAAAATGGTGAGTGTGATGTCGGCATCTATGAAACACTAGAGAAACCAATGGTTGTGGGAAAGAAAAAGAAGAAAAAGATTGGTTTTGCTACTTTTGCCACTGGAGTTGTCCATGGTCTGCAACCTGATGCACTTATGATAGTCTTGCCTGCCCTTGCCTTGCCTTCCCGTGTAGCCGGCGCTGCCTTTCTTCTTATGTTTTTAGTTGGAACAGTTCTTTCAATGGGAAGCTATACTGCTTTCATAGGCTCGTTTAGCGAGGCGTTGAAGGACAGAGTGCCTAGAATAACTGAAAGACTGACCTGGGCTGCTTCTTTTGTAGCCATTGCTCTTGGCCTTGCCATTATCATCACCCACTTTCTTGGTTTTAGCCTCTACTGATCGGCTTTACCCACCACCACACGCTATTATCCTTTCCCCTAGTCCCTTTCAGCGCCAGATATAAAGTTATTAGTATTGAGGAGTAGCAAAAATTCTCTCTCAAGATTTTATCTTTACTGCCCCCTTTGGATCTTGTTTGTAGTACGGATCTCATATTGTTTAAAAAGGTTGCCATGATCTTCTTCCTGTGGCCATAATCCAAATCCAAACCCAAATCCCCCATTCAAGAACAGTTAAAGATTGACATAGTTCTGTGCATAATGGCTAAAAGACTTGACTGAAATCTGTGAGATGGGTTCATTTTTTGTTAGATATTCTGCCTGTGGCCATAATCCAAATCCCCCATTCAAGAACAGTTAAAGATTGACAAGGTTCTGTGCAAAATGGCTAAAGACTTGATTGAAATCTGTGAGATGGGTTTTTTTTTTTTTTTTTTTTTGTTAGATTGAGAAAGTAGCACTATTTTCTGTATAGGTTCATGTAATGGACAGGTGTACTTTGTATTCTTTTACAAAAAATGTTTTTCAAACTACTACCATTCTTCTTCCCCAAGCCTCTCATTGTTTATTTCTTTTTGTTGAAATGATGAGTGATCTGATCTTATCTTGAACAATGTGTTTATGTATTTGTGATGTGATGTGACTTAGATTGACTAATGAAAGTAGTTTGGACTGGGGAAAGACGACTTTGAATTTTCCCAAGCACATTAATGGATGAACTGAATAGTGTTCTTCCTATCTCTTAGTTTTCAAACATTAATAAAGAATTAATGCCTTGTTTACTTAAATTTGGAGATGAGAATGGAATGAATAGTGTCCTATTCATATTCCATCTGACCTTTTATTCATGTATAGAATTATTCTTCCTTGCCATTTGAATCCTGAAATAAGTTCTTGTTATACCTTTGCAGATCACAGGATAATTTAGTACCATCTTATAAAATATCAAGGTAGTGTTACACGGGTTTTTTTTTTTTTTTTTTTTTTGTATACTATTTCCTTTTTGATGTGAAACTATATTCGACGAATGTCTTCTCTCAAATAGCTATTTAGCCATCGACTTTCTAAACCTACGAAAGAACTTATTCTTATCCTAATCAAATCTTCTCTCGAATATGATATCCAAACCATTGAGCATCGACCACATTTATATTCCACCCCACCACATCCGAGTAGAAAAACAAAAGGATAGGGATGGGTGTATGCATAGTAGGTCCAACCCCAAATTGGTGTGCAACAATTAGAACCCCTCCAATATTCCTCTTTTCTCCTTCATGCCCATACCCTCCACTTTAATTTCTTTACTTTTAATTTTAGTCTATATTACCGCTAAAACGATCCTTTTAAATTGTTTACTTCCAATTTTTTAATCCTTTTAAATTATGAGAATGTGAAGTATGTCTTAATCACACCGTGAACAACGCGGTTTCTTTTTCCAAAAATAAAACATATAAAATTACCTTTTTTTAAAAAAAAAATTAGTGAATAAAAAGAAAAAGAAAAAAAAAAAAAAAGAAATTGCATGGTAGTCTCCCACGATTCTGGGAGAGTGAAACGGACAATACATCACGGAAATTTTTTAATTTAAAAATTGAAATCAGAACTGCATACTGTTGTAAACCAATCAATTACCGCCACGTGTGATATATTTAAGGTGCATGGTGTGTGCGTAGCAGCAGATTTCTTGGTCGACATATCGGAGTAATATCCGGCCCTAAACTCAAAAACGCTATTTTCCAATGTATATATTTATTTTATTTTATTTTATTTTAATGTAGAAATAAAATAAATAGAATTAAAGATTAGTGATTCATATAATTAAGACATTGTTTGGTCAAATTGTGTAATTAATTAAATTAAATTAAATGAAATCTCAAAGGGTTCATGTTTAAATGATGATTCAACTGACCAAATATGGGCATGTGTTTGGTTGGATCATCATTAATTTGTGCACATATCACTAAACCTCCAAAATAATTTTAATTATTTTAACATTTCATTGAAAAATTATGGGTAATCTTCAACATCATCACTATGATTGTTATTCACCAGTGATAGTGCAATAGCAAACTTATCAATTGATAGTGCAATAGCGTGAGCTTCTCGAAAGAGAATGTGTTAAAAATTTTGAACTGGGACGTAGCGGCTAACGGTAACGTTAGGGAGTCTAGAGACATCGGTGAACATCTTGAGAAGAGTTATCTTTCCTGTTTAAAAGTCTCCCCTCTGGAAATGGTTGAGTCATAGGGTAGAGTCAAGAATGGTGTCCCTTGCGGACCTTCTCCCCACCCTGGAAATGGTTGAGCCGTAGGTAGGGTCAACTATTGGAAGAGCACCACACGTCGTATGGTATCCCTGCTACCCTTCAAAATTTGGAGGAGCAATATATTACACGCAGGCTCCTCGATAGAAATGGAGGGATTAACAAGACTCAAAACTACTTAATAATTGATAAAACTAAACTAGGATTCGAACCCAAATACTATTTTATTAATTTTTTTATATTGCAAAAAAAAAAAATTATTCAAACATCCAAAAAATATAAATGGGTCAAAGTCAACAAGATGAATAGATTAAAAAAATGGCTTATCAAATAATTTTAAATGAATAAAGTACAAAAAAATAATAAATTGACAAAAATCAGTAAATTAATTAATAGGAAAAAATAAAAGAATATCCCAATTTATATTAACAAATGGAACCAAACAAAGCTCTGAAACAACCTGACAAACAAAGCCCAAAATGGGTCACTAAAAATTGCCATAACATAATCAATTAAATCTTCAAAACCCAAGAATTTTGTTCATCAAATTAAAATAAATTAAATAAATAAATAACCTTTATTCAAAAAATTAAAAAACAATCAAAGAATTTGGAAAAGAAAAAAGATGCTCTGTCTTGTAATAATCTGTCCACTTCATTTTGGTAGAGTTTCAAAGTACAATTTTCCAATCCAAAATCAGATGAAACAGTAAAAAAAAAAAAAAAAAAAAAAAAAAAAAAAAAAAAAAAAAAAAAAAAAAAAAAAAAAAAAAAAAAAAGAAACGTTGAAGAACNGTGCCTTCTTCTATTGACATTTTCCTATCTGATTTTCTCGGCTTTTCCCGGGAAAGAAAATTTCTGGGTTTTTCTCAGAAAATCATCGCCTCTATGCTCGCTTTCTTCCCCGTTCTGCAAACCGGACATGAATCCACAACCGTTTCGCAATCCTTACAGCAACACAGATGCCGACAAGGCAAGAGAATCACTGTCGAATTCCGATGATTACACTCTCTGCAAATCATCCTGTTCTTCATTCTCCCCTGTTCCAAAACAGAGCACCCTGGTCGGATTTCTTCCTCCACGGCGGCGGCGGAGTTCATGTCGCAGCAGGATTCTGCATCGTCCATGGAATTAGAAGCTTTTTCTCTCATTTGATCTAATGTGTTGTTGAGAGACATGGCCATTGCTTCGTTTTCTTGAGCGATTTTCTGCCATAGTTGATTCTCTGTTTCTAATTTTCTCAAGAAAATTTCAAGTTCCATTGTTTTCTTAGAAGCTTTAGCAATTTCTTCTTCTTTTTGCCTTAACAAAATTGCTGCTTTCATTTCTATTTTCTTCATTAATGACGTAATTTGTTGCTTTCCTTGTTCTCTCAACGCCATTCTTAAGCTCTCATTCTAAAAAAAAAAACAGAGGAAAATCAAAATCGTGATAAAAAAATCAGAGCATTCTCATAAATTCTGTAATGGGTTTGATTCGAACCTGAACTCTGATGTAATAATCGATCTCTTGTCTCTGTTTCTCAACATGGGCACTCACACATTGAGAAAACCCCGCCGCTGCAACGGCCGTTCTGTTGGGATTTTTCGCGAAGCTAAAAACAGAGCCACCGTCACCACCACCATTACCGCCACTACCGCCGCCACCACCACCAGAGAAGAACTCAGTCGGCGGTTTCTGGAAGCAAAACTGAGAGACGGCATCCGTGGAGTTTCCGGCGAAGGGAAAGGCAAGGTTTTCAGGGTAGAACTGAGCGTGAACCGCCATGGATTCCGGCGACCCAGAAGAAACTAAATCAAACCCTTTTTAGAGAGATGGAAAGGAATAATGGGTTTGGATTCAAAACAGGAAGTCGTGGCGAAAATGGGATGTTAAATGGAAAGAACATATATATACACACATATATATATGTATATATATATATTTATTTTTTTTGATACAGAGAGAGAAAGAAAGAGAGAGAGATTTAAAAGGAGGGGTGGTGGGGGAGGGGGAACAGGGTAGGATACTATTTTTCAAAGGGGGTAGATTTTCTCTCTCTAGGAATAGGAGAGAGAAAGAGAGATGGGAGGGGAAAGGGAAAGGGAAAGGGGGCAAGAGAAGGTACAGAGATGCAGATTTGGTGACTAAACTATCGGGGTCAGAGATTTCAGAGTCAGCAATATGGTTAGAGAGAGAAATTTGAGGAGAGAGAAAGCTTGAGGATGAGAGAAAATGGTGGACATGGACACAAATTGGTGACTCAGTCAGTATTCAATTTGGTGACGATCAACATTATTATTTTTATTTTTATTATTATTATTATTATTATTATTTAGGGGAGGGGAGAATCTCTAGATTTGTTTGTTTTACTATTTTTTTATTATTTTTAAAATATAAAAGTTTAAAGATATATTGGACATAAAAATATTTTTTAATAATTTAAAATCTTTTATAATTTATTTGATATTTTTGACCAAAATAATAATTATATATATACAAAAATGTTTCAGTACTAAATTTAATATAACAAATATCGACAGCTACTTTTATTTTTATAAGTGTGTTTTATTTGTTTTGCTCGTTGTGTTATGTTTCCTCGTAAAATACGTGTCACTAGTTTTGTTTTCAATTTTTTTTTTTTTTTTTTGTCGGTTGTTGGGATATCTGACGTCGTTTAAAAGGGACCTGAAACGTTTCTTGTAGGGTGTGAAAACCTCTTTCTAACTCATAATTTTAAAATCGAGAGATTGTGGACGAAAATATACTCATATTTATTTTTATTTATTTGGGGTTGAGTAAAAAATAAAATGAAATAAGTGTTTTTTTTTTTTTTTTGGTGTTATATGGTCAAATTATATAGATTAAATAATTTTCTAATAAAAAAAATGTGAATTTTAAATATTAATATTGTTCAAAAGCAATTTAATTAATAACGCGTGGAATATTGAATTGACGTAAATTAAACGGTCATGTGGAGACTTATTTTGATATTCAATTCATAGTGTGACAAATTCCACGTTCATAAGTACTCTTACAATTATTAATTAAAAATTAAATTTTTTATTTTTTTTATTTTAATTCAAAGATGGAAATGATTATTCAAATATGTGTTTTAGAAAATTAAATTTATTAAATTTAATACAATTTTAAAATTAATGATTTAGGTTATATGTAATGTGACGTTATCAAATTTTTTAAATATGTTTTGTCATTTTAATTTCCGTAAAATATAAAATTATTTAAAATTAAACACGTTTAACTTTGAACTGTTTTCATTCAGATCGGTTCATCGTTTATCTCCTCACTATAGGAGTGTATATGGGTTCAGTTCAGTTCGGTTAAAATTTGTTTGGACTAATTCGAAATTTCGAGTTGATTGAGTTGGCTACATAAGGAACGTGAATAAAGTTCACACCCTAACCCAATCTGGGTACAGTTCAAATCCTAACCCAACCCAACTCAACCCAATCTAGATAGAGTTCAAAACCTAACTCGAACCAATCCAACCCCACAAACGTTAAATATAACTTCTTCTTTTTTGTTGAGTTGTAGCCCTGTTTTTAGGTTGTTCGGGTTGACCCAGCTAAAATAATGTCTAACTGTATCGAATGAAATTTTCAATTTTAAAAAATTCAATCCAACCCAACTCAACATTTATAGTTTGAGTTAAATAGTTCAGATTGATCGAATTATCAAGTCATATAAACGCTACTACGTTATTTATTGAGTCGTGTTATACCAATTATCCAACCTCTATTTTGTCGGCAAAATTGATATAAAATAATAATAATAAACATATATATAAATAAATGAAATTCAATTATTTCTCCACACAGTCAGGTCTGCATTCATAGTCCATTTTCATTGGTTGCAGCCTCTTAATAATATATATTAAAGAAAATTAAATACAAAATGAATAATGGTTTTATTATAATTAAATCTAAGTCAATAATTAACTAAAAAAATGCTATTTTTATTTTTATTTTTTAATTAAAAAATAGGAGAGAAAATAATACACATGAAAAAGTGTGTAAGTTGGTGGTGGTGCTTAAAGTACTTTTACGTGATATTTGGTTGAAAACTTTTTCTTTTTTTTTTAATTAATAATAATTATTTTTATTTTTTGTTTTTTTAAATATTCTCCAAATTAATTTCTCTCATTTCAATGTCAAACTTTATACCTAAAAGACAACACGGGGAATTATCGATATATGGTTTCAATCTTTTAATTTTTATTCACTTTTTTTTTCTTTAATTCTTTATTTTTTATTTTTTAACTTTATCGATTTTATCGTAAAAAATTAAATGAAAAAAAATAAAAATTAATTCTCAATCTCGAGAACTTCGCGACATTATAACGCTAAAAAATTAATCATTTTACATTTTAATCAAAGTCATCTAAAAAAATTATTTACTTATTGGAGAATATTTCAAAAAAATAATTATAAATATTTAATTTATATCATATAATTTGTTTAATTATAAGTTTATTTTTTTCTTTTAATTTAATTTAATTTTACATTTATTGTCTATTTTTTCTTTTAGGTAACAATATATTTTGTAATATCAAGGTTAGGCCCCTAGCTTCTACTAAACTTCAGGTAATAATAATAATAATAATAATAATAATAATAATAATAATAATAAGTTAATGATGACAAATAATAGCAGGAAATAATTGTAATAGCTTATAATTTACAATTTCTCTATTCATTAAAACCTACTTCTTTATTAAGGTGACATAAAATGAAAATTAAAAGACTATAAATGTCAAATATTTATTTTTCTATAATAATTATTATTATTTATTAAATCTAATGGTCAAAGGACGAAGCTATCCTTAGTGACCTCGCAATAGGGTAGGCCACCACGAGGTAACAAATACGATACCTAAAATTTTTCATCCTCGTGGAAAATACCGAGATTCTAATATATAACTTTTTAGATGATGATATGATAACTTAGTCATTGACCTATGTTCGGGTTAACGATCGAGATTCGAATATATACCTTTTTAGTTGAAGATATGATAACTTAGTCACTGACCTGTGCTCGGGTTAACGATCGAGATTCGAATATATAACTTTTTAGCTGAAAATATGATAACTTAGTCACTGACCTGTGCTCGGGTTAACGATCGAAATTCGAATATATAACTTTTTAGCTTAGTCACTGACCTGTGCTAGGGTTAATGATTGAAATTTGAATATATAACTTTTTAGCTGAGGATACGATAACTTAGTCATAGAAGTCTGCTTGGGGATTCAAATATATAACTTTTTAGTTGAGGATATGAAAACTGAGTCTTTATGCTGAAGTTAACGATCAAGATTCGAATATATAACTTTTTAGCTGAGGATATGATAACTTAGTTATTGAAGTATGCTCGAGTTAACGATTGAGATTCAAATATATA
The DNA here is from genome assembly GCF_002738345.1 of Cucurbita maxima. NCBI lineage: Eukaryota > Viridiplantae > Streptophyta > Magnoliopsida > Cucurbitales > Cucurbitaceae > Cucurbita > Cucurbita maxima. The sequence continues at coordinate 1,896,361 of NW_019272052.1, forward strand.
ACGTTTTAGCTGAAGATATGATAATTTAGTTATTGAACTATGCTTGGTTAACAATCGAGATTCAAATATATAACTTTTAAGCTGAGGATATGACAACTTGGTCACTGACCTATGCTTGGGTTAACGATCGAGATTCGAACATAACTTTTTAGTTGATAATATGATAACTTAGTCATTGAAGTATGCTCAGGTTAACGATCGAGATTTAAATATGTAAATTTTTAGCTGAAAATATGATAATTTAGGTATTGAACTATGCTCGGGCTAACGATTGAATCGAGAAATAGTGAAAATGAATGGATAAAGGAAGAGAGATGAAGTGGGAAGAAGATTTGGATGAATCAGAAAACACACACATTCATGCTCCATTCTGACGCAGTTCAACATTATTATGAGTCCTTGAAACTCAATAATTTAACCTGAATTTGGGTTCCCTATGAGCCTTAGCCTGTGCCTGTGTCTGTCTAATGGAAGTGATTCAGAAAAGAATGGACCAAAGGCCGGCGGAGGCCATGGACCCATGTGCCACACCTGCACCTCCAACCCCAACCTCCCACGCACCCCTCTCTCCCACTTATATCCCCCATATGCTTTAATTATCTTTTCCTTTCACGGAACTCGTAGACAACAAATTGAATTATATTTAAGTTGATATTTACTGTTAAGAATTTACAAATGTGAAAATTCAAAGTTATGACGTTTTAGTCGATGAGATACGTTTTAAAACCGTGAAGCTGGCGGCGATATGCAACGGACTAAAACGGATAATATCTGTTAGCGAAGGGCTTCAGCTGATACAAATGGTATCGGAGCCAGACACTAGGCTAGCGGTGGTCTTAGGTTGTTACAAATGGTATCAGAGCCAGACATCGAGCGGTGTTTCAGCGAGGACACTGGACCTCCAAGGGAGGTGAATTGTGAGATCTCACATTGGTTGGAGAGAAGAATGAAAATCTCTCCTTTAACCTACGCGTTTTAATACTGTGAGGCTGATGGTGATACATAACGGGCTAAAACGGACAATATCTGTTAGAGGTGACCTTGGACTGTTGTATGTAGGTTCGAATATGTTAAGTTGATAACTACTACTGCAAAAAAAACGAACGATAATAAATGAGTCACACTCAACTGATTAAAATATACGAAAAGTCAAGGCTCGGGAAGCAATTTTCTTCCTTTCTTCTTGTTTTCGGGGTCGAAACTTTAAGTGGGGTTTCTCTTTCTTACATCTTCTCAACTACTTCTCTACCTTTCTCTTTTTCTTTTGTTCGGTAGCTTTTGATTTATTCATTAATTCATATCTCAAATCTCGATTTCCTTTCCATATTAAGTTATATTAGTTACTTATTGTTTGGATTAATTAATTATGCTCACGTTCTAATCTTTACCTTAATCTAATCAATTTTTATTTTTTATAATTCTTCACTTTTCATATTTTTAGATAGCACAGGCTATGTTTCTTTCTATTTAGATTCTTGTTTGAATGAGTTAAATTTATTTAAATCTCGTTAAATTCGTATCTCGGGCCACTAATTTAATAATTATAAGCTTAAATTCTTTAAACTCGAGCTCGTTTATTCATCTATCTACCTAACTCACGAACAACTCCAATTTCTTAATTTTTAATTATAAAATTTAAACTCGAAACAAATCGATTTTAAAAAATAAAATAAAAATCAAATGATAAGCCCCTCTTTCTAAGTCTTCAAAACATTACAAAGACTTTTTTTTTTTTTTTTTTTTTTTTTTTTTTTTTTTTTTTTTTTTTTTTTTTTTTTTTTTTTTTTTTTTTTTTTTTTTTTT
>NW_019272052.1:1898687-1905748 GCF_002738345.1 Cucurbita maxima
TTTTTTTTTTTTTTTTTTTTTTTTTTTTTTTTCATTTAATGCTTCACTTTTTGCTCTTTTTCACCATTCCATTCCCTTTCAAAGCCTTCATCATTTCCACCTTACCTTTTTAATACAACCAAAACGCTATGATTTCAATTATTTATGGATCTGATCGAAACACGTCTATTTTTTCATTGATTGATGTATATTATATGTCAAATCATTTGTTTTCGTTCTTAAAAATGTATATCAATCAGATGAACGGTTCATAACAGTGATATTGTTCAAACCCAGAAGAGCAGAGTTAACCCTAATACAATTATTAGTGAATATAACAAGAGACCAAAACGAGAAATAACGTTTTTTCCCTAAAACGTCTCAATAATTGTTACGGCCCAAACCCACCGTTAGTAGGTATTATCCGTTTTAACCCACATCGCCATCAACCCTACTGATTTAAAACGCGTGTGTTAGAAAGAGACCTCCACACTTTTATAAGAAATGCTTCGTTCCCTTCTCTAACCGATGAGGGCCAGTGTCCATGCTGGCACATGTCCTGTGTCTGGCTCTAATACCATTTGTAGCAGCCCAAACCCACCGCTAGTAGATATTGTCTGCTTTGGCTCGTTACATATCATCGTCAGCCTCACGGTTTTAAAACACGTATGCTACAGAGAGGTTTCCACACCCTTATAAGGAATGTTTTGTTCCCTTCTTTAATCGATGTGGGATATCACAATCCACCCCCTTGAAGGCCAAGCGTTCCCATTGGCACATTGTCTGGTGTCCAACTCTGATACCATTTGTAACAGCTCAAACATACCAATAGTAGATATTATCCTTGGCCCGTTACGTATCGTTGTCAAACCCACAGTTTTAAAACACGTATGCTAGAGAGAGGTTTCCACACCCTCATCCTCCTCCAACCGATGTGGGATCTCACTATAACACTCGTTACTCGATAACTATAAGTTTGATTTCTAAACTTTCGATTCTTTTTTTTTATTATTATTATGGGTTTTTAAAAAAATAAATAAATAATTTGGAGGAAGATTAATTCCAATACTTAACAAAATGCTTTAATTTTCCCACTAAAAATCATCTTTTTTAGGTGAACCTTAAAGCCCACATTTAATTATTACTAACCACTAAACTAAATTTTAATTAATTGATATCATTAATCACACATAAAACTTTAGATTATAAATTTTAATGTGACGGTGATTAATTAATTACTTAATCTTTTTGGCTTTATTTAATTAATCCCTGGAAAAAAGGGGCTTTAAATTATCCAATCTAATTTATTTTATTTTATTTTTTATATTGTTATTGCTTTATTAGTTCATAATTAATCGAATAATATTTTTAATTATTTAAATTGAAATGTAGAATCAAATATTAAATTGATTTTTAATGAAAAAATTAAAAATATTATAATAATTTTAAATAATAAAACTATGTATTTTAATTGGTACTATAATCACGAGTAGATTAATAAATTTAAGTTGATTTGATGTATTAGTTTGTCTATTATTGGTCCTAAAGTTGGGGTGGCATTGTCACATATTTATTATGTACTTTAGTCAATGATAATGACACGAACCTACAAACCCGTTATTATTATTAGGGGAAAAATTCAATTTATACCCGAACGACTTCAATTTAAACTATAAATGTTACGATTGAATCAATTTAGACCGTAAGGTATTAGTTTATAACTGTTTTTTATGAGTGTTCACGTGATCAAATGACTCGAACAAATCAGACTACCCAATCCAACCCTTACAATTTGGTTTGTAGGTTTGTCGGGTCAACTTGACCAACATGAAAATTGGGTTTCATTACCTAACTGAATTCTACCCTATTCTTAAGATTGCTATGGAAATTATGAATATTTGACATTTTTAACAGATGTTAACGATGCATTGTGACTTGTAAATGTTATGTGAGATGTATTGTGGATAAATATGATTTTTAAAATAATAATTTTAAAAAAATGAATAATCTCGACGACCCAACCTAATATGTATTGTGGTTGGGTTGGGTTGTAAGTCATGTTCGAATCATTTGAGTCATCAATGCAAACCAACTCGAAATTTCGAACTCATGTGGGTCTCTACCATTGATTTCATTAAAATTCAACTGAGAATCACCTAAATAAAATTATTATTCTTGCTATAAAAAAAAGTGTTTTTGGGGTCAATTGATTTAGAATTTTCTTCAGGTTCTAATATTATTATAGAATCATTTATTTTAACAAATAAATTCACGTAACCTGAAATAGAAAGGTCGAGTCTATATCAAACGTATTAAGATTATTTATTAGACAAGAAATCCTAAATTTATTAGGTCAAAACCTAAATTTTTAAAACTCGATCATTTTTAGCCTCTGGGCGCTTATCGGTCGTTATAGGAGTGAGAAGATTCGAATCTTTGACCTCTTGTATTAGATCGGGTACATACCTAAACCAGTCGAGCAATGCTTTTATTTGACATATCTTACCTAGTTGAGCTAAACTCGATTTACGAGTAGAGAATATTATACGAGATGCGTTATTCCAATAATACCCTTTAGGAGGGAGAGTGTGAAAGAGAGTTGAGATGAGAAAATCAAAACATACTTTTTTAAGTCAGAAAAAAGAATAGGTTTGGCTTTGGCATTCAGCATTGCATGGTGACCCACACACGCAACCCTCGTGAAAAAATAAATTAAATTAAATTAATTTTTAAAAAAGTATTTTAATTTCTTTTTTCTTTTTCTTTTTCTTTTTTGTTTGCTTTGTGTGTACTCTCCAAGCCAAGCATGCATTTCTTCTCACCTTCCTTCCCTTTTCATCCTTGTCTTCTTCTTCAACCACTTTCTTTGTTTCTCCCTAATTTATAACATTACCCTACTTTTTATCATGCTGTCAATTTCGCATCTTTTTTCGGTTCAAAAAAAATCACTTTTGACTTGTAAACGTATCGGGTTCTAAATTGTTCAATGTAGGAGGAGTACGTGTGATGTCTGTGTAAATGAGAGGTACGTGAATGAACCGAACGATCTTAAGGATAGTATGGTTGAAAAAAGCTTAAAAGAACTGAAGTTACTGTCTATATCAGCATGGTGGTTCGTGGACCTTTATTTTTGGTAACTCAATTGAGAATTTTCGTAGGAAGAACGTGAGTGTGGATAAAATATGCTGAAATGACCCGCGTTGGTTTATGGAAATATTAGTCTTTCACTCTTAGAATTGACGAGTGGGTAGCATGGTCATGTTACAGGAATTGCTGGAGAATGTCAGGGTAGCATTCACTGTTAAAAATGGTAAGTGGGTAACGTGATCATGTCTCAAGGGATTAGGAGGATGTCAAAGCAATGAGGTATAGTATTCACTATTAGACACAACAAGTGGGTAGCATAGTCATGTTACAGAAGTTGCAGGAGAACGTTCGGACGATGAGGTGTAGTATTCACGGTTAGAAACAACAAGTGGGTAACGTGATCATGTCTCAGTAGATGTAGGAGGATGTCAGAGCAATGAGGTATAGAATTCACTATTAGACACAACAAGTGGGTAGCATAGTCATGTTACAAAAGTTGCAGGAGAATGTCAGGGCAATGAGGTATAGTATTCACAGTTAGAAACGACAAGTAGGTAATGTCATCATGTTGTAGAGGATGTCAGGACAATGAAGTATAATATTCACTGTTAGAAACGACAAGTGGGTAACGTGATCATGTTTTAGGGAATGTTGGGACAATGAAGTTTAGTATGCACTATTAGAAGTGATAAGTAAATGACGTAGGGAAATGTCGGGGCAATGAAGTGTCATCTCTGAATTCCAAATCCTAATTTAAATCTCGAACATATAGCATTACAAGCCGTGAGAGCGTAATTACCTTATGTCTATCGATATTGATATCTAAATCTCTTTCAAACCCATTTCAAGGTTTAGACAATATTTGGACGGAGATAATCATGGAGGATGGAAACCCATTTCAAACAATGTGGAAAAATGGAATTGGTCGGTTTGGGTCTGACCGACAGCCGGACCGACCGGATTTCCAACAATACCATAACAAACCAACTTTTTTGAACGTTGACCGACCACTCACTGTTTTGTTCAGAGGGGTAGTTTCGGAATTAAAATTATCCATACGTCGGATCCGATGACGGAGTAAATTCCTCCGGCATGGACGTCATTTATACATGGCTAACTTAGTCATTGGGCTTTGGAATCCTAAAGGCCCATATTTATATTAACAAGGCCCAGAAAAGGTCTATTGGGCTTTATCAAAGCCCTTCAATGAATTATTATTATTATTATTTTAATTCTACCTCTTTAATAATCAACCTTTTAAACTATTTTTATTTTTTTAAAATTGTCATAAATGATCAATTTCTCCTATTAATATATATATATATATACACGAGTCTATGAAGATGATAATGTGACGGGTCGATCGCCCATATATAAACGTCGAGCTAGTTGATGTATCGTACAAAATAAGTTAAAAGAGAACTCCACCCGAGAAAAAAATAATAAAAAATATTTTTTTAATAACAATATTATACTAATTTTTAAATAAAATAAATTATATAGATGAAGACAAGGCAATGAGAGTGAGCATGGGAGACCATAGACATTATTAAAAAAAAAAAAAACCAACATTTAACTCTATCCATTCCCATACCTAATGCCCAATCTACGAACAACCCATATTAATAAAAACTCTCCACAATTCAATGTTCTTGTCCACTTTTTTTTTTTTTTTTAATAATATTTAACGTGCAATGAATCAGACTGGAAAGTTTCTGTTTTAACTGAGAATGAAGAGAAATGAGATATAAATAAAATCAGGGGAGATTACATTCCTGATCTCAGTGCCCGACCTTGTCCTTATGTTTAAACGTGCACACAACTAGCTTCTTCTTCTTATTATTAAATATTAGTTTCTTCGTTAAATTTGTAATTTAAAAAAATTATTTGAAATAAAAAATTAAAGTATATATTAAAAAAATAGAAAAAAGTTTCTTACCAAGAACTCGATACTTGCAAATTTTTTTGTAAAAAATTTTCAACCGATCCTCGTGAAAAGTAAACACATTTTATTTTTTTTTAATTATTTATATATATATATATATATATATTTTGTAAATGTGAGGAAAGAAATAGGAAGATATTTTCACAATTTCCTAATTAATATTTAAAAATATAACTTTTTTTTTTTTTTTTTTTTGCTTAGTGTACAAGTCCGACATGTAGTTTTAAAATACAGTTATTTATTCAGTTAAACGAGGAAAATCAATTAAAAGTCGGCGTTTAGAACCGCGGCACAGGTGAAAAGATTCTGATCTAACGGCTCATATTTAATAGCAATATTTTTCCTTGCCTTTTTTAAAACAAAAAATAAATAAATAAGTTGAATGATGTCTTGTCGTGTAGTCGGTGCAGCTTCTTAGAACTTGCGGTAAGAAAGGAGGAAACCATAGGTCACGAGTCCTCGTTCAATTCAAATCTCTATCTCGTCTATGTTCGTATTAATATTTCACGTAATTTAATCGATTAGATGCGCTATACAATTTTTTTTTTTTTGTTGCACATGTCAACGATGGGCACATTGGTGTGACATCGGTAATAATATTTATCTAATAAATATTAAAAATTCGAATCAACTACTTTCGAATCGTTGAATTTTTATTTTTATTTTTTTGCTTAGTTTGACAGGTGTTGGAATGGAGGATCAAATTATCGACATTTTAATCAACATAGATGTCATATTTGATTATGTGGCGGTATACTGTGAGATCTCACATCGGTTAGGGAGGAGAACGAAACACCATTCATAAGGGTGTGGAAACATTTCCATAGCATACGCAGTGAAAAGCCCAAAGAGGACAATATTTACTAGTAGTGGGCTTGGACCATTACAAATAATATCAGAGCTACACCAGGCGATGTGCCAACAAGGAGGCTGTTTCCCGAGGAGGGGTAGACACGAGCCGGTGTGCTAGTTAGGACGTTGGGCCTTGAAGATGAGTGAATTGTGAGATTCCACATCGGTTGGAGAAGAGAACGAAAGGGAAACCTGAAAGGAAAAGTCAAAATAGGACAATATATGTTAGCGGTGAGCTTGAGTCGTTACATATACGTTGTAGGAGATGTTCTTATGATTCGATAACCCAAAGGATTCAAACAATCCAACCCAAACTGTAAGAATCGAGTTGGGTTGAATTTGGTTCATGGATTGAAACTTCTTCGGTAAGGTCAACCCGACCAATTCGAAAATAGAGTTCACAGTCCAACCTTATCATACTTTTAAACTTATCATGAAGATTAAGAACAATTAATATTCGCAACCGATGTTAATGATATGTTATGATTCGTAAATTTTCATTAAAAAAAATAAAATAATAAATGAAAAGGGAAATAAAAGAAAAAGAAAACCGCACACGTATACAGAAAAAGATCGTGGTCCTACTCCTTGCCATTAATATTTTAAAGTTATTAATTTGTTTTTTTTAAATTTAACTTTAATTTACTTTTAATAAATAATAACACAGTTTTTTAAATAAAGAAAATATATATTTTAAAAAGTAAAAAACTAAAATTAATATAAAATAATAAGGTTAAATTCAAATTCCAAACTTAAAAAGTTTAATTTACAAAATAATCCTTATTAAATAATTAACTTAAACCTCCTCATAAATTATAAAACATTTATTTATTTATTTTTAAATATTTAATTAAAATTTATTATTTAAGAGGAATTACCTTACAAAATAATTTAAAAGATTTAAAAGAATTTTTAGTGAATAAGTAATAAAATAATAATTACGAAATTAAATTTTAACGAAAAAATTCGAATTAGTCACTTTTAAAAGTTTAATATAATTGGTCAAAATTATTGAGAAAAAATTTAATTTTTTTTTTAATTTAAAGGATAATATAAAATTGGGGAGAAAAATAATAATTAAAAGAAAATAGAACAAGCACCGCTTGTTGCTAATGTACCCGGTGGCGCTTAATAATTGCCTCCAATCACTGATATCAGCTTCAAACTGGGCCCCACAAAAAAAAAAAAAAAAAAAAAA
>NW_019272052.1:1910810-1919823 GCF_002738345.1 Cucurbita maxima
TCATCAATGTTGGATTTTGCAAAGCTAGATTTTGCAAAGCTAGAGTCTAGGATTCCTGTAAAATTTCAAAAATAAAGCTAATTTAACGAATGATTCTAACCAAGAACGAGTTAGAAGGATGAATAACTCTTAGATCGAACTTGGAATCTATGATGACCACTCTTAGATCTTAAGAGGATCCACTCCAGAATTAGCTTGATCAAGACTAATCCAATGAATCGGTTTTACTTCAAACCTAAACAAGGTTTGAAAAAGAAATATAACACCTAAAGGGTTTCAAGAAAACACAAGGTTCGACAGACCCCGACACTATTAAATGAGAATTGTGAAACACAAGGTTTGATTGACCTGACACTATTAAATGAAAATTGAAGAAAATAACACATGACATAAATAGTCTTAAATGGTAGGTCAAATATCAAAGACAAAAAGTCCTCTCATTTTTTTTCAATGTCAAGTGGTATCTTGATTTGATACTTAAATCTTCTTTGTCTTACTTCTTATAATTGCTCATTTCGAGGTTCGATTGACCCTAACACTAGCTGTAGGCAGGAGATAGGTCCGAGGGAGGGTATACACACCCTTTGACCACATTTCTGACCAACCGGCCAACTTAGGCTTAATCGATGTCAGTTGGTCTGACCAACTGAAATCTGTTGCCTGTACAGAATGATCGATCATGGTTAAGATATTACTGTCCTGGGTTAGAATTATATTTTGGAGGAGCACCTTATTCCATTTCCTTGGTGAAAGTGAAACCAACTAGTTTTTTAAATTTCATAAAGTTTCTGTTCCTTGGATTACAGGTGAACTATGTTTCTTTCAATCCTTATAACGAATGGATTGTAGCAACGGCATCCTCAGATACCACAGTGGGTCTGTTTGATCTCCGAAAACTTGCCGAACCACTGCACGTTCTTAGCAGCCATACGTATGTCTCTACATATTCCTATCAGATTATCAGTCTTAATAATACATTTGTGATGGTTCCTTTCAAGTGTCAATGGTTAAATTAACGTCTATTTTAGATGACCTTTCAAGTGCTTAAAAAAGTGATTTTTTAACCACTTGAAAAGCCATTCCGAATACATGAATAGGAGGGGGAGTAAGTATTGATTTGTAGTCGTTGGTGACAGGGAAGGAGTGTTTCAGGTGGAGTGGGATCCAAATCATGAGACTGTGCTGGCATCTTCTGGTGACGATAGAAGGTTAATGGTGTGGGATCTAAACAGCATAGGAAGCGAGCAAGATGGAGAGGCTGAAGATGGGCCTCCAGAGCTGTTGTTTTCACATGGAGGTCACAAGGCTAAAATATCAGACTTCAGCTGGAACAGCCACGAGCCCTGGGTCATTTCAAGTGTGGCTGAAGATAACTCAGTACAGGTCTGGCAAATGGCCAAAAGTATCTACCGATGACACCCGACCCGACCGAAAGGGTTACTACTCAGGTTCGGAGAAACCTATCGTTCAACTTAGCTAATTTAAAGGTTTTCAGATATATTAGGTTGCCTTCTTCGTCTTGTGTTGTATGTTTTGATCAATATTTTCTCAATTATCAACACAATAGTTTGATCTCCTTCATATTTTCCATCTTTTGAAGCAGGAACAGAAAGAAAGATGTCTTGAAGAAAATGTTTAGAATGTTTATTATGAACTGTAATCAAATAGAGTACAAAGCTAATATTATTGGACACACTGCCTTCTGTTAGTCTCCATAGAGATCAGGCCAAAATGAAATGGTGTACAAAGCTAATATAAATGGAGCCATTCACTTCTTCTGCCCTACTTTCATTCACTACAACTCTGCTAAGCTCTACTCAATATCACTTCTCAACATTTGAAGATGTGTATAGAATCCGGAGTGCTACATATGAAGAAGCTCTACCATTTTCGAGTACCTCAAATGGGTCGAGAGAAGATCGATAACGAGAAGATAATCAGATGTTGCAGTGACTGAGGTATACGCACCACCCTACAGGCATTGCCGGAGTGTAGATGTTGATGTTTGACTGATCAGTTCATCAGGTTCATGTCTCTTTACGTTTTCCTCCTAATAAGAAAAGGGAAAAAATAAAGAGTTACCAACTTATATAAAAGCACCTAGTTACTTTCATATGATAATAATGGCCGATTTGGAATGACTTTTCAAGTGCTTATGGTTTGTTTTCCTGAACAGGGTCAAATGTATCAGCTCATTTGAGAGAAAAAAGACATCTTTCCAAAAACATAGACAAATAGGATCAGAGTCCCGGGCAGATTCATAAGCATCAAATCCATGAGTTCTTAATTTATAATGTTATATTCAGGAGTAATCGATAGGCTTAGAACTTGCAAAGCCATTCTAATGCAAGGCTATTCTACCAAATTTGTAGTGCTACGCAGAACAATCCTAAGTCATGTGATGGTGGATTGACAGGAGATTATGAATACACATGAAGTTTACAATTACAGACAATCCTTTCTATGGTAACAAAATTAGAACATTAAACTTTTAGACATTACATCGCAGAGGCAGATAAAGCACGAAGTCATGCATGGATTTAAGCAACCTATTCAGGACCTCGATGTCCCGTGCCTAGATATCCGAAACGAGGATCGAAACATACACAAATCCAAACTATATAAAAAGGACTGTAAGTTGGAAATGGCAATCAGCTATACAGACTATTGCACATGCTTCTTAAACTCAAAAGGCGAGACGAACAATGAATCAAGTGAAACATGAACTGTAAAACAAACAATGAGAGAAAAAAAGAGGATCATCAGCAAAATTAACTCTACTTCATCCAATTGATCACTCAAAACACATCATAGAAGATGGAACAACCCTCAGTTTTTACCTTTCTTCTTCATTGCTTCTGAAGAAATATCGTTCGAGACAGCATTCCGTAGTCCACACCCGGGTAGCTCTTCCGATGTCAAGCCATGACTAGCCAAACATTGAAGATTTTCAAATTCACAAGCACCAAAACTCTGTCCATTTATCACAGCACCTTCACTGCTTCTGCTACCATCGACCCCTGGATGGAGGCAGTAAATCTGATCATTCTCACACCGGACATTACACGGGTTCATCAAATAAGCACCAGGGATGCTTGGATTAGCCAAGTTAGGATTAACAGCTTTCTGATATGGGAAAGAACCAATCTCCCCTTCAATTCTGCCCCTAATATCCACAAGCAAACACTTAAGCCTAGCAACCTCAGCCTCAAGTGCTGCCTGCCCCTGCAACCTCTTCACCAAATGCTGATTCAAAGCCCTCAATCTAACAACCTCGTCCTCTAATGAAGCTGCCCTAGCCTTCTTCTTCTCCCGGTACTTACGAACAGCTTCACGGTTACCCAACGGCCGTTTCTTCGACTTCTTCTCGGTCGATTCCGCAGTGTCATCAGTAACAACCTTGTCTTCTTCACTTGGAGCTGGGACAATCTTAGTGTGGACATGAAAACATGTGTGAGTATGAGAGTAGTCAGGGCCCGGTGGATTGCAAGTATGCGTGTGAGTACAAGTATGAGTGTCCTTCAAAAGTTCATCAAAGAAACCATCCATTGAACAACTGCTCGGAATCTCCATATTTGGACTCGAAAACACTTCCTGATTCGAAAAATCAAGCTCTCCGTCCTCCATCGCCGAACAATATAATACAAATCGGAGAGTGTAATTCAAAACCAGTACAGATAAAAATATCGAACTCAGCTACCAATTCCTGGACTCTGAATCAGAAATTAAGCTTCAGAATCACCACAATCAGTCACGAAATCTTGCTAAGGTCATAAAAGCCGATTACAAAACTCATTAATCCTACCTAGGGAATTCCACTAATACAGTCAAGTCAACCAACAAAGAACAATTAATGAATCTACTAACATTCACGCTGCCGCATTAACCAAAAGCACCAAAAAACAAAGCAATGCTCACCGACAAAACCGCCACAGAAATCATTCGAACAGCCTACAATCGAACAGAAACCGAAGCATTTGAAACTCAACTGCGAAATCAGAGGAAAAAATGGATTAAGAAGAGAAACCCTAGGGTTACCACATCGGTGAAGAACATTCAGCGAAAGGACCAAAATCCATCAATGGTTTCAGGAATTCCATTAATTTTTCTTACTTTTCTAAGATGTGGAATTTCTGTTTGTCATTGGATGCCGATGAAGGTAATTTTACAAATCTTTTGAGGACTGAACTGTAATTTCACAACAAATACTGACATTTGTGGGTCCGCCTCAAATCAAGACCGTCAAATAGTTCCGATTTTATTTAATGATTAAAAAAGCGAAAAATGTCTATTTATTCCCTTTCCCTATTTAATTCTAATTAAAATTTGTGATCCAATTATAAAATTAATAATTTTGTGAAGGGCAAAATTAAAATTCTTAATTAGAGTACCAAAAAAAAAAAATAAATAAAATTGCCTCTACCCGGATTTTAAGTGGAAGTTGGTCGACACAATTGATCGATCCATCAGATCGAGTGAATAACCGTACGATGAAAAAAAAACCCTAATTTTTCTAAAACGCTGATGTTTTCTCCTTTGTAGTTTACGAACACTGTCATCTTCATTTTAATGTTTTTTTAAGTATCGTAAAAGCATAAGGTTTAGCTTTTGCTTAGACCCATAATTTTTAAATATTCGTGTAACTTCGTGTAACGACCCAGACCCACCGGTAGCAAATGATATTGTTTTCTTTGGACTTCCCCTCAAGACTTTAAAAAAACATCTATTAGGGAAAGGTTTCCATACTCAGCGTCCTCACTGACACTCTTTTCTTCCTCCAATCAATGTCCTTACTGGCACATCGCCTCGAGGAACAGCGAGAAGGTTGGCACATCGTCCGGACCATTTGAAATGACTCAGGCCTACCACCAATAGATATTGTCTTCTTTGGGTTTTCCCTCTCACGGCTTTAAAACGTATCTATTAGAGGAAGGTTTCCACACCTTTATAAATGGGGTTTGTTCTCCTCCCCAACCAATGTAGGACATCACAATTCGAAACGTTAGTGGAGAATAAGAAAATATTGGCTCGTGGAAAAAAAAAAGAAAAATTCACTTAATGTTGATTAAAAAAAATAATAAAGTTTATTATTTAAACATTCCTAATTTAAATATCAAAACAAACTTTATTTAATTTTAATTAAATTTATAATTTAATAATTAAAATTATAAATATCCATTTTAAAAAGAAATTAAAATGTAAAGAATATGAGCCAACCCCTTCAACCCCTTAAATTGTCTCCACCCTTTGCACGCGCCTTCTCCAACTCCTTCATTTCAGCCTCTTCCAACCATGCTGCAAGCCAGCCACCCGACTCAACTCTCCCTCCGTCCGTTCGTTGTAGTCTCGACGTCTCCTCCGCCGCCATCTTTCTCTCGTTATCGCCCACCCGTCTCCGACGTCGTTGCCATTTCTTGCCTTTTGTCGTCGTAGGCGTCTCATCGACGACGATGCCATCTCTTACGGCTTTCCTTACTGTTCTCTTATTTTCATTTGCCTGAATTCTCGTCAAGTGACGTGATGTGCCACAAACAATGAAACAATCCATAGGAAAAAAAGGAAAGAAAAAACCCGAACAAAACGAGCTCGGTTTCTAATTCTTGTACGTGTTTTGGTTAGGGTTTAAGAGAAAGAAGATTTGCAAGAAATATATAGACACGGAGCCTTCCATTTATAATAACAAGAATTAGCCATAACTCCCGAATAACTAATTATACGCTAACATAACAATACTTTGGTTTCGATAGCTACAACAAATAACACTACCAATGAGTTGTTTTAACACACCATTGATAAAATTGTCCCGTCGTATTTTATAAAAAAAAAAAGTCACTTTTTTTTTTTTAATGTATTAGTCGGGAGAGACTACGCTCGGGTGGATAGTTAATAATTTTTTAATCCTCTAACGATAGAGCTCGATATTTTCTATGCACCAGGAATTAGGTTATACGAATAAAATTCTAATTATATAAAATAAAAATTACAAGAAAAATCAAAATAAACACACTAATTGGGAAGACTCAATTTTCGTTTTCGTAAAAAACGGTGGCTAATTCAAATTAGGATTAGCAGATATTGTTCTCCTTGGGCTTTCTCTTTCGGGCTTTAAAACGCGTCTACTAGGGGAAGGTTTCCATACCCTTATAAATGGTAGTTTGTTCTCCTCCCCAACCAATATGAGACATCACAATGCCCGTCTTTTCTTTTAATTTATATGAAGTTTGTTTAGGGTTTATCAATCGAGCCTGAGCCAAACTAAGCTCGTATCGAGTTTTAACCACTCGAGTCTATTTGACCTAGTCGTAGGTAACCAAACCTAAATTAGACTATAACCCACCTAAAGTCTGGTCGACCACAACCTAACTCGTGTGAAGGGCTTAACATGCTTTCGTTCGATACAATTAGTATCCGAAAGGTGTTACCCTCGTTTTATTATTCGTTGATTAAAGTGAAATTATACGATAGAAAATGATTCATATATTATAATGAAGCTCCAAAGTTTTGTGACATATTAGGTTAACCCATTGCATATTTGTGGGTCCAGCTCCTAGCTTGGGATTCATATTTGACTTTATCAGACTTGCACATATGAGCAATCTCAGGAACCAGTGGATCATCAGGGTTTGGGTCAGTCAATAGTGAGCAAATTGAGAGCAAAACCTACAACCAAAAATAAATAAATAGATAAATGAGAATAAAGCTCGACGTTCTCGAGTATCGACATGAATCAAATTAAGATTAAAAGAAAAATTGTAAGGGTTCAAAAATTAACGATCTTTTAAATGGATTTCATATAATAATATTTTGAATCATTCGTTTGAATTAGGGTTCTTTAAAGAATTCGATAACTCGAAAAAGCTGATCAACCTGACCCAAACCGTGAGTTGGGTTCGGATATAAACTTATTTGAATTGGGTTGAGTTCAAATAAATAAAAATTTTATGAATTGAATTGATTTTAATTTTTTAATTTTTTTTTTTTTTGTTACCGTAGAATTATTTCATTTATAAATAATACTTTTATTAAAAATAAAAATTTAAATAAATGTCTGGAACAATAACCCATGAGTTGGATTGGGTTGAGTTCATTAGGTAATATGAGTTGTTTGCGTTAAAAAAATTTGCAACCGAACAATCGGGTTAGATTAGGTTGAGTTGATCTAAAAAATGTCCCAGCTAATACCCAATTTTAACTCGTGCGATCCAAACAGTTCTATTATGATGAAATAATATTTACGATTCAAACCTTTGATATTGTGAGGGCCGGACTCCATTGTTCCTTGAGGATGTCTAAGCAAATGTTACCGTTATTGTTTATGTTGGGATGGAACACCTTCGTTTTAAAGGCAACCTGCGATTAATAGTGTTTGAATTTCGAATTTAAACTCGACGTTTTTAAAAGTTATGCAAACCCGACCCTAAACGAGAGGAGAAAGCCCTACAAATGGCTTACCTTAGGAGGTTTGAAGGGATAATCAGGAGGAAAATGAATGGTAACAAGAAAAACTCCACCAGCATAGGGACTGTCACAAGGACCAAGAATGGTTGCTTGCCAATGGAACATATCCTCTGCCACAGGCCCTGAAAAATGCACCATAACGTAAGCTTTTGTTTATTTTTGGAGAGAATTTACCCCACAAATAATAATAAATAAACGGTTCGTGTAACCGCTCAAGCCCACTGTTACTAGATATTGTCAGTTTTGGCTTATTACTTGTCGTCGTCAACCTCACGGTTTTAAAACGCGTTTGTTAGGGAGAGGTTTCCATACCCTTATAAAAAATGTTTCGTTTTTCTCTCCAACCGTCGTGGGATCTCACAAATTACCCCCTTGGAGGCCAGCGTCCTCGCTGACTCGTTACCCGGTGTTTGGCTCTGATACCTTATAACAACCCAACCCCACGGCTAACAGATATTGTCCGCTTTGGCCTATTATGTATTGTTATCAGCCTCACAGTTTTAAAATGCGTATGTTAGGAAGAGGTTTCCATACTCTTATAAGAAATGTTTGTTTTCCTCTCTAACTGTTATGGGATCTCACAATCCACCCCCCTTGGGAGCCAGCGTTTTCGCTGGCACGTCACTCGGTGTTTGGTTTTGATACCATTTGTAACAGTTCAACCCCACCGCTAACAGATATTGTCCGCTTTGACCTTTTACGTATTGTTGTTAGTCTCACTGTTTTAAAACACGTATGTTAGGGAAAGGTTTCCATACTCTTACAATGAATGTTTCGTTCTTCTCTCCAACTGATATGAGATCTCACAATCCACCCCCTTAGAGGCCAGCATCCTCGTTGGCACGTCACTCGGCGTTTGCTCTAATACCATTTGTAACAGCCTAACCCTATCGCTAACATATATAGTCCGCTTTGACCCGTTACGTATTGTTGCCAGCCTCACTGTTTTAAAACGCATATGTTAAGAAGAGGTTTCCATACTCTTATGAGGAATGTTTCGTTCTCCTCTCCAACCGATATGGGATCTCACAATCCACCCCTTGGGCGCCAGTGTCCTCGCTAGCATATCGCTCGTTATTTGGCTCTGATACCATTTATAACAATCCAAGTTGGCCATTGACAAATATTGTCCACTTTAGCCAATTACTCATTCCATGGTCTCACAATTTTAAAACATGTTTGTTAGAGAGAGGTTTTCAAACTCTTATAACAAATCTCATTCTCCTCCCAACAGTATGGGATCTCACAGCTCGATCTTCTAAGCTTCACCTCGTAATTATTTAACACAAAAAAAAGAAAAAAACGTACAAAAATTTTAATTTCTAAATCCATTTAGAAACGTTTTAAATCTAAATTTTTTTTCGTTTATTCTTTTATAAAACATCAATAGAAAGCCGATAACAAAACAAACAACGATGAAACACTAATTCTTTAACACCAAAAACCCGACAACCATTAATATTTTAAAAAATTTTCCACAACTTTCTAAACAAAAAAAAAAAAAAAAAAAAAAAAAAAAAAAAAAAAAAAAAAAAAAAAAAAAAAAAAAAAAAAA
>NW_019272052.1:1919830-2066014 GCF_002738345.1 Cucurbita maxima
AAAAAAAAAAAAAAAAAAAAAAAAAAAAAAAAAAAAAAAAAAAAAAAAAAAAAAACAAGACCATTATCAAACACTTCTTACACGAAGAAGAAACCGAAAAAACAAAAACATTATCAAACAAGCAAAACGTTGCCCTAATCAATCACCTGCGCTGCAAGAAGTCGGCGGGTCTCTCTGCAAGTCTTTAAGCTCCTTCAATATTCTCTTGGACGCCATTGTTGCAAGCTCCAAGCTTTTGATTCTACAGAGGAAAATCAAGAAGAACACTGGTTTATTGCAGAGGGCAAAGGGGTTAAAATGGTCTTTATAATGCCCAAAAAGGGAGGGTATAAGAACCAATGCATGGTAATTGGTTTTGCACTTCTCAAAGTGGGAACAGAATAGATTCTTTGAGAAGAAGATAGTAAGCTAACATATTAAGAATCTCGTGTGTTTTTTAATATGAAAAAGGATAAATTCCATCTTTACCCTCACGAACGGTCATAATCGAGTGTCGTGAGTATATTAAATGATTCAATTTCTCGTGTGTTTCGCCTCCCACGTGTGTCTTGGAAAGTTTCTCGTAACAATTAGGTTAACCGTTCTAGATTGTTCGGAAAGCATTTTCAACCCAATTGAAATAATTTTGTAGGTGAAATTGGATTATGTAGCTGAATCTAGGAAAATCTAACCAAAGAAAGTTTAGGAGCACCAAGTTGAGCCTGATACGGTAAATGAGCCTACTGTTGGAACATCCATAAGTTGGACTGGATGAACTGAGATTGGTGCATGAATAACACGTATCCTATGTTAAATCAATTAATGTATATACGTTTCATACGAAATTTATGTCATGATAATTAAGAAAATATTAAGTGCATCATCTCATTAAAACATGATTCTTAAGGTGAGATTTTATGCATGTTGTATGTCTCACGAGCATAGATTACTTTTCATGTATGTTACGCATGGACACATATACCATAGTATTATAATAATTTTTATAATTTAAAGATTATATATATATTATAAAATTTAAAAATGAATAAAAGGTTTTAAAAGTATGAATTATCCAAAAAAAAAAAAAAAAAATTATATATATATATATATTAATTTTATAAATATTTTTTTAATTATTTCGAGCAACTCTATTATTTCAATTTTATAATTTAATTCATCTTTAAATTATATATATATATATATATGATTTTGTTTTCTAAAAAATTTAAAAATTTAAAAATTAATAAAAGAACTTATAATTTATATATATTATAAATATTTTTTTTATTATTTATTCTCCAGTCTATTATTTCAATTTTATAATTTTATAATTTAATTCGTCTTTAAATTATATATATAATTTTATAACTACTTTTTTATTATTTATTCTCGTGCAACTCTATTATTTTAATTTTATAATTTATATATATATATATATATCAAAGGTGTATTTTTCTAAAAAGGAAAGCTGACGTGTAGCATAACCATTGAAGAAAGTGCACAAAAATCGAAGTAAGTGCCCGCAGAGTATAGAATCTCATTAAGCCCGCCAATTTCGAAATATCGTTAACCACCGTCTCCTTCTCTCTGTAATCTTTTCCTCTCTCGAAGCCCTAATTATGGCGAAGAGCTCAGAGCCAAGAGATTCATCTTCAGTTCCGTGAATTTCTCCAGAGGTAACATTATATAAACCATCTTCCATTACCATTCCAAATCAGCTTCTCGGAGTCTCAATCTCTAATGTGACGTTAGCCATTGAGTATTCATTTTAATCTTCCATGTTCTTCCTGTTTATTCACTGAATTCCAACTCCCAATCCAAAATCCACAAGATCGATTCCATGGCGGTTCTTAAACAAATGCTTGTTGCTTTGGTTCTTTCCGTTCTGGCTCTTGGTGTTGCTGCAAATCGTACCATTGGTGTTACCTACGATAGCAGATCGCTCATCGTTAATGGCAAACGAGAACTTATGTTCTCTGGTTCCATTCATTACCCCAGAAGTACATCTGATGTAAGTTAATCTAGAAAAAATCTGGAGAAAAAAAAAAAACAGAGATACCTAATGGTTGTTTCTTGATTGCAGATGTGGCCTGATATTCTCGAGAAGGCGAAGCGTGGTGGTTTGAATGTGATTCAAACTTACGTTTTCTGGAATATTCATGAACCAATTGAAGGCCAGGTAAATCTGAAGATCTCAGGTCGAGTTTGATTGATTATGTGATGAGTTTATCTTGAATCGAGTGTTTTTTTGCACTGTGCAGTATAATTTCGAAGGAAATTATGATTTGGTGAAGTTCATCAAAATCATTGGAGAGAAAAAGATGTTTGTAACTCTAAGAGTTGGACCTTTCATCCAAGCTGAATGGAACCATGGGTATTGATCATCATTTCCTCCTCGATCATGCTTCAAAATCTCTGTAATTCTTTGTGTTCATCTCTAAGATGCGTTCTTTTCACTGTATATTCAGAGGACTTCCATATTGGCTCAGAGAGAAACCAAACATTATTTTCCGATCATACAACGCTCCATTCAAGGTAAAAAATGACTGCAATCTTTACATTTTGAAGAGATTGGAGTTCTTGTGGGTACTAAAGAAAACAGAACTGTTTCATTTGCAGAATTACATGAAGAAATTTGTGACCATGATCATAGACATGATGAAGGAAAATAAGCTATTTGCTTCTCAAGGAGGACCCATCGTTTTGGCTCAGATTGAAAATGAATATAACCATGTTCAACTTGCTTATGATGAGCTCGGTGTCCAATACGTCCAATGGGCTGCAAATTTGGCCATTAGCTACAACATTGGAGTTCCATGGGTCATGTGCAAGCAAAAGGATGCTCCTGATCCCGTGGTAAGCTTGGTGTTCTAAGCCTTATGATTTGATCAGAAACTAAGAATCTTGCTTGTATTGTTCAGATCAACACCTGCAACGGAAGGCACTGCGGTGACACCTTCACCGGTCCCAACAAGCCCTACAAGCCTGCCTTGTGGACTGAGAATTGGACTGCTCAGTAAGCATTTAACCTAATCTTGCTTACAATTTGAATATAATTCATACAAAAGTACTAACTAAACATGAACTGTTAGATACCGTGTCTTTGGAGACCCACCTTCCCAAAGAGCTACAGAAGATATTGCCTATTCCGTTGCCAGATTCTTCTCCAAGAACGGGAGCCTTGTTAACTATTACATGGTAAGAAATCTATGGCTTGTTTTGGTTGAATTCTACTTCAATGGCAACCAAATGATCTATTGAGCCTCCACAGTACCATGGTGGCACAAACTTTGGAAGAACAAGTGCTGTCTTTACAACAACCAGATACTACGATGAAGCACCACTTGACGAGTTTGGTAAGTGTGTTTCATGGCTAATTCAACCAATTATTGTGCTCAAACGTCTAAATGTTGCACTGTTGTGACATGAAAGGCTTGCAAAGGGAGCCCAAATGGGGTCATCTCAGGGATGTGCACAAGGCTTTGAATTTGTGCAAAAAGCCTCTCCTCTGGGGAACTCCTAGAACCCAAGTGATGGGCCAGGGCCTAGAGGCTCGCATTTATGAGAAGCCAGGAACTAACATTTGTGCTGCTTTCTTGGCCAACAATGACACCAAGTTTGCACAAACTGTTAACTTCGGGGGACGAGATTATCTCCTTCCTCCTCGATCAATTAGCGTGCTTCCCGACTGTACCACTGTTGTCTACAACACTCAAACGGTATAACACCTCTCTCATAAGAACAAACTCAAGATTCATGGTTCCTCAGGGCTCTAATTGACTCTTCCGTTACAGATTGTAGCACAGCACAATGCCAGGAACTTCGTCCCATCAAAGGTTGCAACCAATTTCCAATGGAAAATGTACTCTGAACCCATTCCAACTGTTGAGCAAATCCCAGTAAATAATAAGATACCATTGGAGCTCTACACCTTACTCAAGGACACCACAGATTACGGATGGTACACCACTAGGTAATATGAACTTCAATCACTTTTTAAAACAAAAAACTAACCCAAATGATATCTATCTAACATCCTATCATCAACTGATAAACAGCATTGAATTGGACATAGAAGATGTGTCAAAGCGCCCAGATATTCTTCCTGTCATTCGTATTGCAAGTCTTGGTCATGCTATGCTTGTATACGTTAATGGCGAATATATTGGAGGGGCACATGGTAGTCATGAAGAGAAGAATTTCGTTTTCCAAAAATCAGTTCCCTTCAAGGCTGGACTTAACCACATAGCCCTGCTAGGCACATTAGTTGGACTTCCTGTATGTGGAATACACCATTGATTGTTCGTTCGGTTTGATTCTATTCTAGAAAATGTAATTACAAGTTCTTTTGTCATAACAGGATAGTGGAGCGTACATGGAACACAGATTTGCAGGACCTCGATCCATTACCATCCTTGGTTTGAATACTGGAACACTTGATGTTTCTAAGAATGGTTGGGGACACCAGGTTGGTCTCAACGGAGAAAGAAATAAAATTTTCACCGAGGAAGGATCACAAAAGTTTGATTGGAGTGACATCAAAGAACAAAAATCTGCTCTCACTTGGTACAAGGTAATGTTCTTAATAAGCTCTAGTAATGGACAGAAAATGAGGCAACCCCATGAAAAACACAATCAAATCAACTCAACTAAACTAAACTCACTGATTTTCTTGCATCCAGACATACTTCGATGCTCCAGAAGGCAACGATCCAGTGGCTATTAGAATGAACAAAATGGGGAAGGGACAAGTTTGGGTGAATGGTCAAAGCATTGGTCGATATTGGATGTCCTACTTATCCCCTCTAAGACAGCCCACACAAGCAGACTACCACATTCCAAGATCCTTCATAAAGCCAAAACAAAATCTCCTATTGATATTGGAAGAAGAGCCATTCACACCTGAAAAGGTTGAAATCGTACTGGTAAACAGAGACACAATCTGCAGCTACATAACCCAATATCATCCACCAAACGTCAAGTCCTGGGAAAGGAAGAACAAGCAATTCAGAGCGGTGGTTGATGATGTGAAATCCGGTGCCCATCTCAGGTGCCCCGATCAGAAG
This sequence comes from Cucurbita maxima, assembly GCF_002738345.1. NCBI lineage: Eukaryota > Viridiplantae > Streptophyta > Magnoliopsida > Cucurbitales > Cucurbitaceae > Cucurbita > Cucurbita maxima. Next base: position 1,924,876 of record NW_019272052.1, read on the forward strand.
AAGATTGCCGCCATTGAATTCGCAAGCTTTGGTGAACCTGCTGGTGTCTGCGGAAACTATGAACACGGGAAATGCAACTCAGCCGCTGAGACACAGAAAGTCGTCGAACAGGTAAAACAAACTAATACAATACAATACAATACCTGTTTACAAATTTGAAACCCTTTTGAAATGGGTTTTTGGTGTTGTTGTTGCAGTATTGTTTGGGTAAAGATAGCTGTTCAATTCCATTGGATGCGTTCAGCAACTTCAAGAGTGAGTGTGATGGCAAGACAATAGCGATTCAAGCAAAATGCAGCGTCTAGAAAGAAGAAGAGACAAGGGAGGCTGGTCTGCTCTACCTTCTGCCTTCTGCCTGCTGCTGATAACACCATGAAATCATCCTCCCTTTAGAGTTGAAGCTCCTTGAAGCTCAATCTTTTTTTTTTTTTTTTTTTTTTTTTTTCCCCCTTATCATTTATGATTATTTATTATGAATAAATTAAGTTTTTGTTATCTCAATATGGCTTCAATTCTTTTAATAATTTTTGAATTCTTAGTAGTCATTAATTAATATTTGTAACTTAAATTCTTTTAATAATTTTTTACAATTTGGTTTTTGATATTTAAATAAACCTTAATTTGAAAACAAATAAATATAATTTTACAAATTAATATTTTATTTTTATTATAAACAAATTATTAAAAAAATATATTGAAGTAGGCTTATGATAAGAGACCTCTAAATTATAATGGAACACTAATTTGTATAATTAGAGGATTATCAGGATTAAGTTATACATTCAAATTCTTGTTTAAATTATGGGCTTAGAGAGTTTCGAGATATTCAATCACTCTCTCTCCTTGACTTGTATTAGTAGAGCCTTCATCTAAAGGCTTGTGAATACCATGAACTTGTTTAACCCAAATGAACGTTGGATGTTGATGGAGGTAATAACTCCTACGGATATTGATTATTTTTCTAATCTTCTTTCATCAATAACTAAAATTGATTTTTTTTTTTTAATTTTGATAAATGAGATTAAATTTTCATAATTGATTTTCATTTTAATGAATATTTGCATAATTTAGCTTAAATTTTTTTTAAAAAATGATACATTTAAATTTAATTGAAATTTGTAAATTAAAAAAAATTATACCAATATTATTATTAAAAAAAAAAAAAAGAAAAAAAAAAAAAGAAACAATTTGATGCCAAACTCTAATTTAGAATAAAAATTGAAATTATTACCGGCTAAATTCAGGTAAAAGAGAACTTTTTTTAAAATTAAATAGCACCCCCACCGAATGACACGTGGCATCAAAGAAGTACTAAAATTTTCCCGCTTTAAATGAGAGAAAGCAATTGGATCAAGTTCTGCGCCACGCCATGAAAACCGCGAATCAAATCGTTGGCTGTTTCCGAGTTCCCCCAATTGAAACATCAACAATCTTTTCATAAATTTTGCGAAAAAAACGAAACCATCCCGAAAAAACAAAAACTACAACATTCGCTACTTGTTTTTAGAAGATCAATGCTTCGATTTCAATGATTTTTTTAAAATCATCATTCCATTGACTGTCGGCTTTCGATTCCGTTGTTTTGGTCGTTGAAATCGAGAAGGAAGCTTGGGATCTTCCAAAATTTCCCTCTGTAGAATATTCTTATTGAATCATTGATCTGCAAGTTTGAAGGCGCCGGAAAGTCGATGAACAGGAATTGAGATGGGGTTTTTCGGTACTATATTGGGTTTTTTTGGATTTGGAGTCGGCATCTCCATCGGCCTTGTTGCTGGTTACTTCCTTTTCATCTATGTTCAACCTAATAATGTTGAGGTTAGTATTTATTTGCTTTGGATCATTTACAAGGAGATTTCAGAACGTGTTTCATACCAACAGATTCGCTTCCATAACCACGAGTTTCCTTACTAATAAGAACTTATTATAAACACTAATATAATTAGATCTGGTTTTTATATACGATCTTTGCAATCCATGATAAGATCGATAAAGGATAGGATCGTTTGGATTGAACCGTAAGAGTGAATGCAAATAGTTTAGGAGTTCAGATCATAGTCACCACTTAGGATTTAATATCTTAACTGAGTATTTTATGAAGCAAATGGAGTAGGATTATGTAGGAATGTTTAAAATTAATTGGAAATTGAGTTCATATGATGTTGAATTCGAAAATGAGAGATTACAGAAATGTTTGGATTGATCATACGTTAAGGGGTTCAGATCATAGTCAACCCAATATGAACATATGAACATTTGGATTGGTGACTGGTGTTTGACTCTATATCAACTCATCTATACCAACTGACACAGTTGAGGACAATATCTGTTAGCGGTGGGTTTAGGCCATTACAAATGGTATCAAAGACAGACACCGAACATGCCAGCAAAGAGGCTGAGCCTCGAAAGGGGTAGACACGAGGTGGTGTGGCAGCAAGGACGCTGGGCTCTAAAAGGGGATGGATTGGGAGATACCACGTAAGTTGGAAAGGAGAACGAAACATTCTTTATAAGAATGTAGAAACCTATCCCGAGCAGACGTATTTTAAAAACCTTGAGAGAAAATCCAAAAGGAAAAGCCCGAAGAGGAGAATATCTGCTAGCGGTGGGCTTGATGGGCTTGAGTCGTTACAGCTTTGTTAGCTTTCCTTATAATACCTATCCTACATTCTATGGATTTTGAAGAACTTATGCTGAAATGGTCTGTTCAGGATCCTGAGATTCGACCGCTTGTCGAAGAGGACACAATAAGATTGCAGCAAATGCTTCCTGAGATCCCACTTTGGGTGAAATGTCCAGATTATGATCGTGTATGTAACTTGCTTTAAATTCCTCTGGTTTTGCATTTTCACTGAATTATCTGATACTTTTGGTATCAACTATTTTGTAGGTTGACTGGCTTAACAGGCTTATTCAATATATGTGGCCTTATCTTGATAAGGTTCACTCATCTGTCTCATCAGCAGCAGCATGATTTTGTTATCCATTTCTTGTGTCTGTTCAGAAATCTTATGTTTCTTCTTGATACAGGCGATATGCAAAACAGTAAGAGATATTGCTAAACCTATTATTGCAGAGCAAATTCCTAAATTTAAGATCGATTCCGTTGATTTCGAAGCACTCACATTGGGGTCCTTGCCGCCGACGTTTCAAGGTACTGATGTGATTCAACTCTTCAGGTTCAATATTAGAGGAATTTTATGTGAAAATTTTATGAAGTCTTCCATTGAATCTTTGTTCTGTTTTGTGAATGTGGGAAAATGTAGAACTCTTTGAATTTGAAGATGGTTATTTCTGCACTTTAGAATGTCTTGAAAGAAGGAGAAGAAGCTAAAAAGTCATGATTGGATGAGATCATAGAGTATGCTTTACGCAATTCAAGACTAGGGAAATAGGACTTTGATACATTCCATCATGTGGACTAAGAATGTGAGATCCCACATTCGTTGGGAGGAAAACAAAGCATTCTTTGGAAACCTCTCCCTAGCAGACGCGTTTTAAAAACTTTGAGGGAAAGCCCGAAAGGGAAATTCTAAAGAGGACAATGTTTGCTAGCGGTGGGCTTGGATTGTTACAAATGGTATTTGAGCCAGACACTGAACGATGTGCCAACGAGGAGGTGAGCCCTGAAGCAGTGTGCCAACAAGGACATTGGTCCCAAAAGGGGATGGATTGCGGGGTTCCACATCAATTGGAGAAGGGAACAAGTGCCCAAAAGGAAAAGCTCAAAGAGAACAATATCTACTAGCAGTGGGCTTGAGCTTTTACAAATGATATCAGAGCCAGACACCGAACGATGTGCTAACAAGGAGGCTGAGCCTCGAAGCAGTGTGCCAGCAAGGATGCTGGTCCCAAAAGAGGGTGGATTGGGGGGTCCCACATCAATTGGAGAAGGGAATAAGTGCTCGAAAGGAAAAGCCCAAAGATGACAATATCTACTAGCAGTAGGCTTGGGTTGTTACAAATGGTATTAGAGTCAGACACCAGGCAATGTGTCAGTGAGGAGGCTGAGCCCCAAAGGGGGTGGACACGAGGAAGTGTGCCAACAAGGACGCCGGCTCTAAAGGGAGTGGATTGGGGTGTCCCACATCGATTGGAGAAGGGAACGAGTGCCCGAAAGGAAAAACCCAAAGAAGACAATATCTACTGACATTGGCTTGGGTTGTTACAACAAATGTGTGAGGGTGTTTATCAGAATATTTATCATCTTTTTATTTTGCCTTTCTTCTATTGCAGCAGAGAATTTAATTCGTTGCATCATTATTTCTATTCAAGATAGCAGCTGATCTTTTCTTATGATCATGTTTCTTGTTAGGCATGAAAGTGTACGTTACTGATGAGAAGGAGCTGATATTGGAACCTTCAATAAAATGGGCTGGAAATCCAAATGTCCTGATAGCAATCAAGGCATTTGGACTGAAAGCAACAGTTCAGGTGAGAATATGATGTCTTTTCTTATTCTATGCCTAAAATTTTAAATGACCTTTTCATTCTTCTGTCTGGCAACTACAGGTTTTAGATTTGCAAGTTTTTGCAGCCCCACGTATTACCTTGAAGCCATTGGTTCCAAGCTTTCCTTGTTTTGCAAATATCTTCGTCTCGCTCATGGAAAAGGTTTTGTGATCACGAGTCACCATTCCATTTCTTGTTGGTATTTACTCAAGTTTTGTGACTGGGAACTTTTAATGTCTGATCCTTTGCCAATTTCAATATCACGTGAGGAGTTTGAAACATTCTTTAGAAGAAGAGTGTAACCTCTCCTTAGTAGACGCGTTTTAAAAACCTTGAGGGAAGCTCGAAGGGGAAATCCTAAAGAGGACAATATCTGCTAGCCAATGTGAGACTCCCTCCCAACAATCCTCCCCTCGAATAAAGTACACCATAGAGCCTCCCTTGAGGTCTATTTAGCCCTCAAACAGTCTCCCCTTAATCGAGGCTCGACTCCTTTCTCTGGAGCCCTCGAACAAAGTACACCCTTTGTTCGACACATGAGTTACTTTTGACTACACCTTCGAGACTAACAATTTCTTTGTTCGACACCTGAGGATTCTATTGACATGGCTAAATTAAGAGCATAAACTCTGATACCATGTAAGGAATCACGACTCTCTACAATAGTATGATACTGTCCACTTTGAGCATAAGCTCTCATGGCTTTGTTTTGAGCTTCCCTAAAAGGCCTCATACCAATGGAGAAATGTATTCCTTACTTATAAATTTCATGATCATTCCCTAAATTAGCCAATGTGGGACTCTCTCCCAACAATACTCAACAGGCGAGAATTTGGACTCTCTCTCTCACGTTTTTGAAAACTTATGGCTTATTGATTGTGTTGATCGACTCAACTCTGCTGTTGGTTTTGCAGCCACACGTTGATTTTGGCCTAAAACTTGTTGGGGCTGACTTAATGTCAATTCCAGGTCTCCACCACTTTGTCCAGGTACTGTAGTGATGTTTTTATTCTGGCTGAGCGCATAGGCATTAAGCTTTCCATGTGAGTTAATATAGTTCATTATCTGAAGCAAAGTAACATCTATCAGCCTCTATGGTAAACCATTCTCAAGATGACACCATTATTTGGCTGTGTTTCCTTCGTTTTTTCGTAGCGAGATTGAACGTTCAAACGCTCAAAGAATGCGAATCTGTCTCACTTTATTGAGTTGAATTCGAACGAGTTTGATCTTGGAATCATGTTCATGATTGCATTGAAAACTTAACTGCAGGAGACCATTAAAGATCAGGTTGGCAACTTGTATCTATGGCCTAAAACCTTGGATATAGCAGTCATGGATCCATCAACGTATGTCCATATTCTTTGTTTCAATGCTATGAAACTTGTGTTTAGGCTCCTGTGCTAATATAATCAATTTTGATTTCATAGAGCGCTAAGGAAGCCGGTTGGTATCCTAGATGTGAAGGTTGTGAGGGCAATGAGACTAAAAAAGAAAGACCTTTTAGGTGCATCAGATCCTTATGTAAAGCTGCAGCTTACAGAGGAAAATCTACCTTCAAAAAAGACCACTGTGAAGCAAAAGAATTTGAATCCTGAATGGAATGAAGAGTTCAGTTTTGTGGTTAAAGATCCAAATTCCCAAGCCATAGAGTTCCAAGTTTTCGACTGGGAGCAGGTCAGTAATTTTGATGTCCTTTCCTTGAATCTGTTCTATTTAGGCTGGGAGCAGGTCAGTAATTTTGATGTCCTTTCCTTGAATCTGTTCTATTTAGGCTCATATAGTTCATGTTTGAAGGTTGGAAAGCATGACAAAATGGGCATAAATCTAGTCCCTTTGAAAGAGCTTTATCCTGATGAGCCAAAAGTCTTCACGCTTGACCTGCTCAAGAACATGGACTTGAATGATGTTCAAAATGAGAAGAACAGGGGACAAATTGTGGTTGAGTTGACGTATAAACCATTCAAGGAAGATGATTTAGCTGGAGATTTTGATGATTCACAGAAGAAGGTAATGGATGCTCCTGCAGGAACGCCTGAAAATGGAGGTCTACTTGTAGTTATTGTTCATGAAGCTCAAGATGTTGAAGGCAAGCACCATAACAATCCATATGTGAGGCTTCTCTTCAAAGGAGAAGAGAAAAGAACCAAGGTACTTCATGATTCTTGTTCACGTTTACTATCATCGTTACTGATATAACAAGTGGGAATTTCTAGAGATCTTATTTATAAGAATTGAAGTTGTAACGTACCTACTGGCTTAGGTAAATGTGATATCCCACATCGGAGAGGTGTGGAAACCTCTTATTAGCAAATGCGTTTTAAAAACCTTGAGGGAAAGCTCGAAAGGGAAAGCCCAAAAAAGATAATATCTGCTAGCCATGGGTTTGGGCTGTTATAAATGGTGTCAGAACCAGATACCGGGCGATATGCCAGCGAGAAGACTGAGCCCCGAAGGAGGGTGGACATGAGGCGGTGTGCCAGCAGAGATGTTGAGCCTCGAGGGGGTGGATTGGGGGGTCCCACATCAATTGAAGAAGGGAAAACGAGTGCCAATGAGGACACTGGGCCCCGAAGGGGGGTGGATTGTGATATCTCACATCGGTTGGGGAGGAGAACAAAACATTCTCTATAAGGGTGTGAAAACCTTTCCCTAGCAGACATGTTTTAAAAATCTTGAGGGGAAGCCCGAAAGGGAAAGCCCAAAGAGGATAATATTTGTTAGCAGTGGGCTTGGGCTGTTACAAACGGTGTCAGAACCAGACACCGGGCGATGTGCCAGCAAGAAGGCTGAGTCCTGAAGGGAGGTGGACATGAGGCGGTGTGCCAGCAGAGATGTTGGGCCCCAAAGGGAGGTGGATTGTGGGTCCCACATCGATTGGAGAAGGGAACGAGTGCCAGCGAGGACGCTGGGCCTCAAAGGCGGTGGATTGTGATATTCCACACTAGTTGGGAAGGAGAACAAAACATTCTTTATAAGGGTGTGGAAACCTCTTTCCCTCCACACCTCTTCCCCAGCAGACGCATTTTAAAAACCTCGATGGGAAGCCCAAAAGGGAAAGCCCAAAGAGACAATATCGGCTAGCGGTAAGATTGAGCTGTTACAGTAAATATCTAATGGGCTCCTTTCCTGCATGCCATAAATGGCTTACGAATAAGAAAAATCCTAGAACAAAATGAGAGGTAGCTAACCAACTTCTAGGAGAAGACATAATTGACTGCATTAATTTCGTAGCTAGCGGAGAAAGTTTTTTATACCGTTGAAGTCAAGAGAGAAGTCTCTTAAGCCACTATGGTCTGAGCTCTCACTTAACAAGTAACCAACCAGCAAGATTATTTAGATCGATATTTATCAAATTCTTGTCCGGTCCTTTTTTGTTTGGCAGCGTCTGAAGAAGAACAGAGACCCAAGATGGGAAGAAGAGTTTGAATTTATGCTGGAAGAACCACCCACAGATGACAAATTATATGTGGAAGTTCTCAGCTCTTCATCAAGAATGGGCCTCTTGCATCCCAAGGTACGTGGTTACTATATCCGAAAATAGCTCAACTAATTAAAACATAGACCATCAACCATTAACTAAGAGGTCAGACGTTCGAATCTCCGTTAAACTCAAAAGAACAATATTAGAATATATGAACGAGCAAGAAGTAAACTCGGGTAGTTTTGTGTCATGTCTTTTTACTTATCAAAAGTCTTCTTCTGATACTCACTTTCAGGGTCGGTTTGAAATGACTTTTTAAGTGCTATAAAGACTCTTTTTGTATACTTCAAAAGACATTCCAAAACGAACGATTCTGAAGTACTTTTGTCTACATAATCATTCGACTTTCCTTGACGAAGGATACTCGTGTTTTGGAACAGGAATCATTGGGGTACGTGGAGGTAAGTCTGGGCGACGTTGTTACGAACAAAAGGATAAATGAAAAGTACCACCTTATAGACTCGAAGAATGGAAGGATTCAAATTGAGTTGCAATGGAGGACTTCATCCTAAGCTCACCATTTTTTTTCTTGCTTAAATCTTCAGAGGAATACAGCAAGAGACAGGAAACACATTTTTCTAATACATATTCATTTCTGATACTTTTCATCGCCCATACAAATAAAGAGGTTGTGAGTTTAGTTTTTATTTAAACCCAAACATTTCATCGGTCGTTTGATCCTTGGGTTATAAATCTTACTCTATTCGTTTTGAGTTTAGTTTTCATTTGAACCTGAATATTTCATCTATCGTCCTTGGGTTCTAAATCTTACTATGTTCTGGGTTCTAAATCTTACTTGTCTTGATGTCATCTCGAGTCTCGAGATGTCGTCGGCCATCACAACTTGTTCGGTCATGCTATTGAGAATGGGCCCGTGTGTCACTCATCTCGTCAGGACTTCTCGAACATCCACTCATTTGGGTTCTATCGAGGCATTGGCCCTCTCGTATCCATGTCGTGTCATTTACGGAAACTGTGCTGGATAGCAGGGGTATGTAGCAACCTCCAACACGCAGGTTGGGGCGCAAACTGGCACACTCGTATTGCCCGGTACTATCCTTGAAAAACCCATTTCAAAGGAAGTTCGAGATACTTGTCTCGACACGTTCGCCCACACTGTGACATATAGTAAATCGTATTGTGTTATGAGTTTAGTTTTTATCATTGAACGTTCAAATTTTTTAAATTAAAAAAATCTACTAAACGCCATTCGAATTATTATGTTCCAATTTATATTTAATAAGATTAGTTTTCTAAAATGTAATTACATATTTTTTTTCTAAAAATTTAATATATACAAAATTTATTTATAATTTAACCTATTTTACAAATTATTTATTTTATGCTAAACCACAAAATTTTCTTTAAAAGGATGCATTAAATTCGACAACGAATTACAATCTACAAAAATGAAAATAATAATAATAAATAAATAAAACGAACGAAATAATTTTGGTTCACTGAAAATTTTGTATAAAAGGCGCGTGGCGGTTCATGGCCAAAGGATGAGCTTTGGAGGTCGCATTATCAAATTGGGAGCAGATTTTTGCGAAGTTCGAGGTATTCATTGATTTTTCTTCTCTCGTCTGCTAACTATAATATCCAATCCCATCGTTTCTTCATCTTCTTCTTCTTCTTCATCATCAGGTATCCTCTCTACTGTACGAAGCAACGCCTTTCGTTTTTCTGCTCTGTAATGGCGTTACCGGTCGTAGATACAGAGTACCTTAAGGAGATCGATAAGGCTCGCCGTCACCTCCGCTCTCTCATTGCTAACCGGAACTGTGCACCGATCATGCTTCGTCTGGCGTATGCTCTCTCAACATTCACCTTGATTGTCTATTTTCAAGTATTGGAATAATCGTTGTATGTATCGGATTGTTATTTCTCTCATTTCATTTCTCTTGCGAGTTCGGTTGTGTAAATGAAAGAGACGGACGGTTCCTTTAGGAATCTGTGGTTAAGTTGCTTGTTGTTATTCCTTCTGTGCTGGTTCTTGCTAGACTTGCATGGTCAAAATAGGAATTCGCCAGTTTAGCTGTTTTTTTTTCTGTCGAATGAAGTTTTGCTTTCTCTCTGATTTTCTTGGAGTGATTTCTGACGAATGATTTAATGTTTCTAACACTGTGCCGTCTTTTGAAGTTGGCACGACGCTGGCACGTACGATGTGAGTACGAAAACTGGCGGGCCTAATGGTTCGATTAGGAACGCGGAGGAGTATTCTCACGGATCTAACAATGGACTGAAAAAAGCTATTGATTTTTGTGGTATGCCAGTGTTTTCTTCTTTGCGTTGAGGTTCATGTAAACTGAAAGTCAATCAATTAAGCTATCTGAGTATGGTTCGAAGTATCTTTGTTGTTGTAGTTTCGAAATTATATTGGAGCCATATCGTGGTTTTTTATTTACCGAGAATGTTCACTAAATATTGCAAATTAACATATTTGACTTACACTTGTATTTCTTCTTTAATAACAGAGGAAGTAAAGTATAAACATCCGAAGATTACTTATGCAGACCTGTACCAGGTAACTGAAACTGTTACGGTAGTATAGATATGCCTGCAGTTTTGTAATTTTACCAATTCTGATTCATCCTATTTTAGGTGGAATGGATTCTGCATGTAAGGAACTGTATGTGTTATAAATTTTAGCGTGAGAAGTACGTTAGAAATATGTTGTGATTGACCAATGATATATTAATCGAAATTAGATGAAAAGCTCCACAATGGTTAAGCACTTTTACTGTCGTTGAGCGTTTCAACTTCACTCCTTGTTAATCTTAGCGTGAGAAATATTGTCATTGAAATTTTATTAGCATAGTAGATTCATACTGTGATTTTTGGATCTCTTTGTAGTGGGAAAGATGCATGCCTCTTTCAAATTCACATGCTATACATGTCTAAGTTTGTATTTTAACAAACAAGTTTACATTTGCTTCTTCATAACTCCTAGATAAAAGCTTAATGAAAAGGTGAAAATTGTAATAAGAAGACTTTATGAACCAGTGACAGTCGAAGAAAATTTTTAAAACTGTATGTCCTGTAATGTAATTAGTATTGCTGAATCTTTTTGGCAATAATAAACTATTATGATTTAAGTTGCATTTGGAGTTGGTGAGGAATTTGCTACAATCGCTGTTCACATGAACTTCCCACCTCACTTCAATAAAGTAAGGGAAAAGAAAACATCATCTGGGCCCCAAATGTTGGAAGTGAAATCTTCATATATTTGTTCCAATTGCCTCAGTGAGCGAAAGGTGACACCCATGGGTACTGAAGTACCCAGTGGTGAGTATAAATGTTAGGCAAAGGCAGATGCAAAAATTTCAGGAAATCCTCTGTACCAAATCTTAGTATCAATAATTGTTTCATTCTTACACATTCACCAAGGCAGACTCAGAGATGGTCGTATATTATTATGCATCTACTATGACAAGAATAATGAGGTTATCGAGCGTACTCAATTCATCAATGCTATTAAGCTTTTTACAATCCCCTAAGATCTGATAGTGTTTAAAATTTACTCAATTCAGCTAGCTGGCGTTGTTGCTGTTGAGGTCACTGGAGGCCCCACTATTGACTTTGTTCCTGGTAGGAAGGTAGAGTAACATTTATTTGTTTACTTTATGATTGTAGCATCTGATGGTTCTATCATCCGTTCCAGTAACATCTTAATCCTTGATTCTCAGGATTCGAACATTTGTCCCAGGGAAGGCCGACTTCCTGATGCTAAAAAAGGTATAATAATTATGTTATTTTGTCTGTAGATTCCTGCAGTCCTGCAAACTGAACGATATCTGAATGCCTTTTCTGCATCTAGCTATGTACTGTGAATGAAAAAATATTAGGGATGAGTTTCTAGCTAACTGGTTTAATATAATCATTATATTTTACAATCATTTGTCAAACAGGAGAAAAGGAAGATCTGCATTTTTTTATAGTGTTTTTTTAGTTGCACAATTTGCTGTCAAATTGTGGCTCTTGTGTTTAAGATGAAAGTAAGCTGTTAGAGGTTCGATATGGAATCATAAGTGTCAATGCCACAACCTTGAATGTGATTTAATCATGTTGATAATGCGATCACAGTTTATGCTTTTCGACATGATAATTCGAATTTGAACTGTGCTTTTTTAATAAAATATCTTGTCATATTTATTTGTATTTTACTGGAAGTTGCTTCTTAATTTCTCCTGGGGTTTAATGATAATGATACATTCAGATTCTACAAATTTTTGGCATTCTTGCTGTGATGCTCAAGTTTTGGTAAGAAATTGTCACTTATCTGGCTTGATATTTTAAACGATAGCCATTTTCTAATTTTGGTGATAGGTGCACCGCATCTGCGTGACATCTTTTATAGGATGGGTCTGTCTGACAAAGATATTGTTGCACTGTCTGGGGGTCACACTTTGGTAATTTCTTCACACATTTTTATTCTTGCATGGCTTTATTATCGTTTAACTAATTGAAAATTCTGATGTTATAGGGAAGAGCACATCCGGAGAGATCTGGTTTCGATGGACCTTGGACAGAGGATCCTCTGAAGTTTGATAACTCATACTTTGTGTAGGACTTGAGCTATATCTTAGGCTAATCCTTGTATCATCTTATTAGGCCATACATGGTGTTATTTCTGATTGTTGTCAATTTGATGTTGATAGGGAACTGTTGAAAGGAGAATCAGAGGGACTATTAAAACTTCCTACGGACAAGGCCTTACTTGAAGATCCTGAATTCCGCCAATATGTGGAATTGTATGCAAAAGTAAGATCTTATTTTATGCATTATGGACTAGCGGGAGAAATTTTACTATTTTGCTATCCTAAGAGGAAATGAAAAGATTTCTTTGTGCCTAATCCGATTTTTAAATAAGTAGTCCACTTGATTTGGAATATAGATGTAACAGCACAAGCCCACCACCAGCCGATATTGTCCTTTTTGGGCTTTCCCTTTTGGGTTTCCCCTCGAAGTTTTTAAAACTCGTCTGTTAGGGAAAGGTTTCCACACCCCTTATAAAGAATGATTTGTTTTCCTTCTCAACTGACGTGGGATCTCACAGTAGATGTCCGTTAAAAAGACAATTTTTGCAGTCTCTAACCATTTGCAATTACCACTGATAGAACTTTAGATTTGGCCAGTGTGTATAGTACTTCTCAGCTACCATATGTATGAGCCATTTCTTATTCTATTTTCGTCAATTTCTACAGGATGAAGATGTATTCTTTCAAGATTATGCTGAATCACACAAGAAACTTTCAGAGCTAGGGTTCACTCCAGGTTCTGCTAAACCAATTGTGAAGGACAGCACAGTTTTGGCTCAGGGTGCCGTTGGAGCCGCGGTTGCAGCTGCTGTGGTAATTCTGAGCTACTTATACGAAATCCACAAAAAATCGAAGTAACTACAGTGACAAGGTCGACTAGTTGTCTTTATAGCAATATTGAGTTCATTTCTAGCCTGGAAGATTATCATGCCAATAAGACAACCTAGGCATCATACTGATTCCATGTATTAGCTTCAGAAACATCATCACTCTGCAAGATTATCATCATACCATAAAAATTTATATTTATATCTTGCTTTATATGTTTAATTCCTTGTGAAATTTCTTGTTTCCCCTTTTCAGATCAACACCTTACACCGGATGATTTAGCTCGGGTAATTTCTAACTTATTGTATTTAAAAGCTTCATTTAATACCTGTAGTAAAATTATCTTTCATTTGGGGTATCTTTGATCCTTGAATTTGATCAAGGAATAAGAACAGAGTAGAGTGGGGGTAGGGTCATAACATAACAATATTCAAGGTGGTCAAAAACAACCAAAAGAAGTGTACCAAAAGATGGACAAATGAACTAACTGTTCAGAAAGATCTCTGGTGGATGGAATTGACAAATATTGTTTGGAAAAACATTAAGAGAGGCCTTCGGGAACATTTCAACTTTAGAGCCCTTTTTCTTTTGGTATTTACAAGTAAGGAGCTTGTGGTGGGTATCCACACAAGAACACAGCTGCCTTTTGTTGAATGGGGAATCTCTTTGGGTTGTTTCTTTTATCATCTTCAAACCTACTCCCAATCCCTTTCCTTACCAACCAAAAAGAAAATTTCAGTGGTTCTAGAAGACTGTAGTAGAGCCAACAGACTCACCCTTCCATCAAACACTAAATCTAGCTGCTCTGCTATTTTGTTATGTTGGATTTGAATTTTATGTTCTTTTGTTCATGCTTTTTGTATACTCCACACCAAACCCAGGAATAGAGTGCCATAGCCCCTTTTTAGAAAGTGAAATTGATAATAAGCCAAATACTTCTCTTTCTATCTCTCTCTAGAAGCGTATATTGTAGGTATTTTCAGCCAAATTAAGCTTACAAATAGTACTTGTACCTATAATAAGTACTTCTATGGTTTGCTCTTTTGTTTTTTAAAAATATTTTCAAAAAATGACCCATTTTTTAATACTATAATTTGCCAAGAAACTACTATGGTAGAGCAGATAAATTTGAGTGGATAAAGACATTGATTATCATTTTGAAGGTTAGTTTGATCTCTCATCTATACAATTATTGAATTAAAAAAAATTATTGGAGAATGAGAATCAAACTGTTCTCTCTTGAAATGGTAATCGGTGCTTTATCTGTTAAGTCATAGTGAATTATATTCAGGTTTACATTATTACCAAATTGATTTTTACTTTGTTTTATATGGGATAGTAATATATAATAATTGAATTACAATTCTCTAGTTCATTAATTACTCTAACTCGGTACGTTTGTTATCATTTTCACTCATACTAACTTTTGCCATGCCTCTCCCATTCTCTAGGAAGGAAAACGAAGCATCCTTTCCGTTTCCTAACCAAAAAACCATCCACATCCTTTCCATTTCCTAACCAAAAAACCATCCACATCCTTTCCATTTCCTAACAAAAAAAACCATCCATATTATGTGAGTGTGAGATCTCATATTAGTTATAAAGGGAAACGAAACATCTTTTATAAGAGTGTGAAAACTTTTCTTTAACAGATGCATTTTAAAACCGTGAGGGTGATATGTAATGGACCAAAGTAGACAATCGTTTACAAATAGTATCAAAGTCAGTCATCAGGTATTGTGCCAGTGAGGACGTTGGGCCCCTAAGTGAGGTGGACTATGAGATTCTATATTGGTTGGAGAGAGGAACAAAACATTATTTGTAAGGTATAGAAACCTTTCTCTAACAGACGTATTTTAAAACTGTGAAGCTGATAACGATACGTAACAAGTAAAAGTGAACAATATCTATGAGTAAGTTTTTTGCTAACCTTTTTAACCTATATATACACTTTATTCTCATTAGAAAACATAAATAGTGGTGAAATTTTTAAGAGAGGAGAAAGTAAAATATTAGTGTTGAGTAGTGGTGGGAGGAGGGAAGGGTAGCAGTAGTCGGTGGTTGGTAGCAGCAGAGAACATTAAAACCACCAGTTTTTTGGCATGACAGAGAAGGAAAAGGAGTAGAGAGTTAGGTAAGTGCTTACTGGGAGAGGCCCACCAGTCTGTCTTATTCAAATACCTAAACATGTGATGATCTGATCTGAATTATATCCATTATTTACCTTACCCCCTCCCCCAAAGTGCTTCTCTGCTGTCTTTCACCCATTTTCCTCCTCCCTCCCTTCCTTCCTTCCCTACAACATCCACTCTTTTTCTTTTTCTTTTTTGCATTTAGTATTTACTCCTTCCTATTTCAAACATCCCATATTCCAATCCTCTCCCCTCCCCTTCTTTCCACTTTTTCAACCCATCGGTTCTGACCCGACAACTTTTTAGTGCTCTATTATTGTCATGTTGATACGTCGTTAGATGATATGCTATTTTATTTTATGGGTATCAAACCATTCTAAAATACTTCTTTTAGGACAAATTTCTTCTCTGATTTGAGGGAATTGAGTTGGATTTATAAGATAAATGAGTTTTTGTTTAGAGGGTTTGGTGTGTAATCTGAATGGATAATGAGTTTTAGTTGTAGGGATGAATCAAAACAAAGGGCTTGTTTTTCTTTCTCCTTTAGGGGAAATGAGTGATTTCTTTTTTATTGGTTCACATGTGTTTCATCTTGTAACAGTTCAAATTCACCGTTAGTAAATATTGTCTCTTTAAGCTTTTCCTTTCAAGCTTTCCCTTGCGTCTGCTAGAGAGATTTCCACACTCAAAATCTCACCCATCTTCAACTTCTCTATATGGAAGGTTTTGAAGTCTCTTTTTTCTTCTTTTCTTCCTCTAATTTGATTCTGCCATTGGAATTGTGTATGGTGGTTTATGGGGTGACCTATTGTGACCCTTTCTTCTTCCCCAAACTTAACCTTTTGTTCTTAACAAAAATTCAATGCATGGTATTGGACACATGAAAAGGTAAGATGACTTTATTGAAATAAGTTCAAATTTCATAGTGGACTGGATGAGTTTCCAATAAGATATGAGGTTTTTATCGTCACGCGAAGATAATTAGATCAACATTTAAAAGCATCTACATTTGCGACAGATCAACATTTAAAAGCATCTACATTTGCGACGTATTTTTAGGTTGAAAGGTTCAAAATTTCATTCTTGTACTTAATTTGGATGCACAAACAAAAGAAAAAGATAAAAACATTTAATAATCTATTTAGCGTTCGAGAAAAACGTGTGATTGTAGATTTAAAGAGAGACCAAAATGGGAGAAGTTGAACCAAACCCCACAATCATACATTCATTCTATCTTTTCCTTCCTCCATAGACAGAAAGACATAAATCATCTTCCTTTTCTACCAAACTGCCAACTCTTCTAGAAACCCTCTCTCGTTCATCTCTCTCTCGTATGATCTTTCTCTCTCTAGGGTTTGTACGAACGATATCATACCTAAAGAACAAAGAACTCACAACTACCCCTCTTCTTAATGCCAAAAAAAATGATACTAAGAGAATAAATAACTTACCAATTCAAAAGTTCAAAACAAATCCCATATTGTAAGGTTCAAGATTTCAACTACCCATATATTTATAATAAATGACTGCCAAATTACAAGATGGGTTCCTAAATCATTGACATATTTTGAACTTTTTTTTTTTTTAGATATTAATCTATTTAGGTAGCGTAAAGTTTTAATTTTATGTCTAGTAAATTTATACAAATGATAGGTAAGTTGTAGCGCCCTTTCCATTATCATCTACCACCCTTTCCATTATCATCTACCACCCTTTCTTTCCTCCCGGCTATTCATGCATGAGGATCGTTGTACGTATGTTGATCTCGAAAGAGATCTTTCTTTCGACTTAGGTTTAAAAGCAAGTCGATGATGCCATAAGTCAAATGGTCAAATGAGACGAGAATCTTTCACTACACTTACAAGAGAGAGACAAAATTAAAAGTTTAAGAATTTATTAAACATGTTTTAGAAGTTTACCGACTAAACTTATAATTTAACCTTTATCGTACCCATATTCATATATATATATATATACAAAAAGCTTACCCCAGAGATTTAATGAAAGAGTATATGATTAATGGTGAACATTAAACAAAAGCAAAACTAAAGGGCCCACCAACCACTCCCTAATTAACCTATCTTACCAACCCACATCTAGAAGCTTATCAAAATCTCTCTCTTTCTCTCTCTTAACATGAGTCAAAACTCTATTAAAGCGCATGCCCCATTCCCCCCACAATAAAGTTCCAAAATTCAACAACTCTTCTTATTTCTTTCTCATATGTATTCATAAATTGCCTTTTATTTCTTCCATTGTTCTTTAACTTCTGAAAACCTCATCAACCCAGTTCAAGATTTGCAAAACCCACAAGGAAAAAAGTGAAAAAATAAAAAAATTCCGTCATGGGAAGGTCTCCTTGTTGTGAGAAGGCTCATACAAACAAAGGGGCTTGGACCAAGGAAGAAGACGGCCGTCTTATTGCTTATATCAAAGCTCACGGCGAGGGCTGCTGGCGCTCCCTCCCTAAGGCCGCTGGTCTCCTCCGCTGCGGCAAGAGTTGCCGCCTTCGATGGATCAATTATCTCCGCCCTGATCTTAAACGTGGAAATTTCACTCAACTTGAAGATGACCTCATCATCAAACTTCATAGCCTCCTTGGAAATAGGTAACTTTCTTTTAGGAATTTATAAATAAGGAATACATCTTTGTTGGTATGAAGCATTCAAAGCAAAGACACGAGAGTTTATGTTTAAAGTGGAAAATATCATATTATTGTGGAGATCTGTGATTCATAAGATTTTCTTGTTCTTCAAACTAATCAAGAAAGCTTTTTTATTGAGTTTTGATTAACGGGTACTTTTTGTTTTATCCATGCAGGTGGTCTTTGATAGCGGGAAGATTACCGGGACGAACGGATAACGAGATAAAGAACTATTGGAACACCCACATAAAACGAAAGCTTTTAAGCCAAGGAATCGACCCAACGACTCACCGTTCGATTAGTGGCTCGTCAATAGCGAAACATCCAGCTACCACCATATCCTTTGCTTCCAATTTTACCTTGGAGGATCAGGAAGATGGAAAGAAACCAGTTATGAATAGTTACAATCCGACCGAAGAAGAACAGTGCTTGGACTTGAATCTCGACCTTAGAATCAGCCCGCCACCGTACACGGCGGCGACCGTGAAGAATGAAGGGAGGAATAGTCTTTGCTTCTTTTGCAGTTTGGGGTTTGAGAATAGTAAGAATTGTAGCTGTGGAAATGGCAAAATTATTGCTTCTAGTGATGGTAATGGTAATGGGTATGATTTTTTGGGATTGAAAAGTTGTGTTTTGGATTGTAGAAGTTTGGAGATTAAATGACATTTAGAATTTGATTTTTTTTAGGGTTCTTTGTGATAATTCAAATTATAATGTGAAATTCGGATTCGGGTATGCATGATCATATTAATTGCCGGAATTTGATGTTTAGATTCGATACTGAAAGCCTAGATATATCTCTACGACACGACCACATTAGTTACTTGTTGCTTTTAAGAGAGAAGACTATTATCTCGACACGTCTCAATATTCCTTTACGATATGCCCACGTTACATGCTTCTCACTTTTAAGGGTGAAGACTATTATCTCCATATTGGTGGCATTAGGGGCGGAAACGGAAAAATCTTTTAAACGAGAGTAGGTTAGATCAAGTTAGATAGACATTTTTGTTCTGTTATGTCTTTTTTTTACTTTTCCAATTAGATTGATTTTTAAAAAAATGTCTCAACCCGACCTAATCAAACTCAAGAACATAGTGACGTTGGAAATATAAGTTATAGAATAGGGTGGTGGTGTAATTGAAGGAAGGGAAAGGGGTATTTTGGATAATTCACAAAAAGAAGTAACCGTCGAAAGTTGTATTTTGGTACCAACTTTATGGAGTGGTTGGTGGAAGCCGCCGTTGTACTAGAAAATGGCGGCCACCCCACGGCGGTGTTGGCGGTGACAGCCTAAGAATTAAATGTCCTTCCATTTTCTCTTCATTTTTTCAACCTATCAACACTTATAATTAAACTTTTAATTATATATTTAATAAATAATTAATTTTTTATTTTGTATTTCACATGTCTTTAATAAATACGAAAATTTTAAAAATTAATTACTATATTCAATATATATTTAAATTTTGTCTAATATAACCGACATTTGAGTTTATTCCTACTAAATTTGGGCAATTAAAATTTAATGTCTTATTAAACGTAATTTTTTTTAAAAAAAAAATACCAAAAATACAAGCTAGCCATTTATGGAAAATTACCAAATGGTCCTCCACTCCTTATAATTATGAAAAAAAATAGTCACCGCAGTTTTACCGGTCGCTGACCACGTTCGATAGGAATCATCGAATCAATAGCAATAAGTCCTGTTTGAAGAGGCTCATATACATAACGTCTCGAAATAATACCAGGAGCGAGGAATTCAATTAATCGAGATGAGAAGTTGAAATTTTACATCGACCATCAATAGGTTTAGCCAAGACGTTTATAACACGACTTAAATAAGCATCGCTTACTGGTAGGAGGTTGTTTGACAAAATAATATCTTTATCTACTTTTATTGTTTATTCTCTCGAATTTTGTTATTTTTGTAACGGTTGAAGCCCACCGCTAGTAGATATTGTCTTATTTGAGCTTTCCGTTTTAGACTTACCCTCGAGGTTTTGAAAACGCATCAATAGCCAGAGATTTCCAGACCCTTACAAAGGGTGTTTCGTCCTCCTCCCTAACTGATGTGGGATCTCACAATTTTGGTCCCTAAAATCTTAAGCTCGAGTTTATGAAAAAGTGTTACTCTTCTAAAATTCTCTTCGCTCGTACCTTCTCATTTTAAATAATAAATGAACGAGGTTATAGTCAGATAATAACGAAGAGAAAAAACAATATATTTTTTAATTTAATAATAAAGTATCACGTCATTTTTTAGCTACAATAGCGTAAACTGACATCAGAGTCAAATAAACTATATAAAATATTTTAGATTAAACAATTAAGTTATAATAAATTATAAATTAAATATTAATATTAAAAAATAATTAAATAATATGCCATACTTTATACAAGGAAGACTTCAATGATGGGCTAGGCCCATATAGATGAGGAGGGCCACCAAGGCCCAAATTTTATAAATCTACAATAAATGGCCCAACCCAAACTATATCTCATTATTTTTCCTGTAAATAAAGAGATCTTATTTATTTATTTATTTATTTATAAATATCTGGTGGGTATGTATGTATCAATATTTTCTAAAATATATGATTTAATCAATCATAATATAAAAAATATTTAATTCTTAGAAATTAACTTTATTTTATATAATTATTTTAATTTCTAATGTAGGTTTAGATTTTTTAGGTTAATATTTGAATTTTTAACTAAAGTTTATAAATATATATATATATAAATACTATTTTAACTCTTTTTAAATTTCATAAAATAAAATGGCTGGCAAAGTCATACCATGGATAACCCTAAACCCTAAACTATCGGAACTTTGCCCTTGTTGTCGGGACAACAAAAATGTGGGTGTGAGAAACCATCGATTTTGTTTGGTGGCTCGAGAATGGTTCTAGCTGTATTAACCGCATTCTTTGGTGTAGCTGGTTATTTCTTACCTCATGATCAAACTAGTCATGGAGTTGTCAAAATTATAACAGGGGTGTTGATATGGAAAAGAAACCACTACAAGGGGAGTAAGATTCGGATTACCTTGTTGATCGAATATCTCAAGGCAAGAACATTGTTTGAGATTCGAATCACTCCACAAGAAAGATCGATCATGTCTAGCTTGAATGATTCTTGTTGATCAAATATCTCAAGGCAAAAACACTTGCTTGAGATTCGAATCACTCCACAAGCAAGATTGATCATGTCGAGCTTGAATGATTCTACATGCAACCTAAACTACATAGAATTGCAAAGAAACTTAGTCATTGGCTAAAGAAGAGCACAAATGCTTCTTTTACTATATTTTTCAAGTCTCTTACACATACAACATACATGGCTTTATATAGCCTCAAAATGAAACTACTAAAGTCATTCCAAGAGTTGTAACATTCATACCTAATGGCCATAATTAACCATTATGTAATTGTAACCTATAGTAAATAAAGTCTTAAAATACATAAATGAAATACAATAACTCTAAATTGTAACCCACCCAAAATTTATAACAATCAAACTTCATTCTTCTTCAATGTGGCATGAATTGAAACATCTTTTGATAATTTTGACAACCTTTTCTTCACATCTTCATTGAAGTATATTGTATGATTGATGTCTTTTGGTTCATATCAGGTGTACTGGAAGCAATTCCATCCGACATTCTCAATTCCACTCCCTCCACCACTGCTTGCACATACACTTCCCTCAAAACGAGAACGCTCTCCTACTAATGTATTTTTATTCGAACCATCCCTAATTTTCTATTCATGTCAGAATCGTTTGTCAATCCATGTTGATAGTAGCAATGCCAAATGCTAATCGATAGCGATGATTCAAATCAAATCGTTTCTATTTTATCGAACGGAAAGCGGCTCAAAGAATCGGTAGAAAACAAGTACATGGGTAAATAGTAGCAGCTTTAAGTGGAAGACACAATGGACATAAAGTAGATAAAAAATTCCCTCTGTAAAAAGCAGTGAGATTCCTTCTCCAATTCATCTGTCTATTATGAAAATACAGTAAAATTATGAACTGCAGCTGTAAAAACTTTATGAAGGTAATTAAAAGTGTGATTCTCTTTTCCAACAAGACCATCAAATTATGTTGTTCTTAGGCAGCTATGGCTAATGATTTCAATCCACTTTGAAGCTTTAATCATTGATATGTTCCACTTTTTTCGATTCTAGGGTTTTCCCGACTTCGTATGTGCTCTTCGAAACCCTAATTTTTATGATTTAATGATTACCCTTTTGATTTCTCATAACGATATTAGTTTCTAATTTGCATTCCTATAATTTTAAGGATTAGGTCAAGCTCGTGCTACATACTCACCATTCTCGAATGTGCTCAAATTAGATATCTGGTTAGCTTACATCGCTATAGATTTGTATTATGTATTGTAGTAGCCCAAGCCAAGTTTCATATGAAAATAAGTTTGTATTACGTAATATAATAGCTTAAGCTCACTGTTAGTAGATATTGTCCGCTTTGGCCTATTACGTATTACTGTTAGCCTCACGATTTTAAAACGTGTCTACTATGAAGATGGTCTAGCCCTAATTTGACTAGTGTCTCGCACTGTCCAGTGGTGTCTACTATGGAGAGGGTCTATTCCTACTCTGACCATTACCTCGCACTATCCAATGATTAGCTCTGTTACCATTTGTAACAACTCAAACCCACCACTAACAAATATTGTCTACTTTGGCCCATTACGTATTACTGTCAGCCTCACGGTTTTAAAACGCGTCTACTATAGAGATGGTCTAGCTCTAATCTGACCAGTGTCTCGCACTGTCTAGTGGTGTCTACTATGGAGAGGGTTTATTCTTACTCTGACCAGTATCTCGCACTATCCAGTGACTGGCTCTGTTACCATTTGTAACAACTCAAATCCACCGCTAACAAATATTATCCCTTTTGACCCGTTATATATCCCCATCAGTCTCAGAGTTTTAAAACACGTCTTCTAAGGAGAGATTTCCACACCCTTATAAGAAATATTTCGTTTTCCTCTCTAACCGATGTGGGATCTCCCACGTAATGTTAAGAAATAATGAGCGATCATACCTCATAGGACATAGCTAGGGCATGCCCAATGCCAACATCCTTCCTTGTTTTCTTGTTTCTTAATAGCTTGACAATAATACTTTGCAAAGATGAAAAAGTAACTCTTTTGTGTCCAAAACAAATTCATCCAAATCCAATCACTTTCAAGTGTTTTTTTCTTCAAAACACTCAAAAATTGAATTCAAACTCCTTCACTTTCATTATTTATGTATGTAGCTACAAATAGTGTAATATCATTAATAGATGATTTTTTTTCCTTTTTCCAAAGGAATAATCCTTTTACACGAGAATATCGAAAAAAAATCGTTTAAATAAATAATAAAAGTTTAGAATAATAAAAGAACCATCCGAGTATATCTAGTTTTAGCGTGTTCGAAAATGTTCTTAGTTAAACAGGAAATTTAGTCTTAAACAGGAAATTTAGTCTAATTAATTCTAAACAAAATTGAAAGTTTAGAGTCTTATCAGACATACAAAATTGAACTCTAATTAATTTATTAAATATAAATTTAAACATTCCCAAGTTTAAGAATCAAACCGACCTAAAAGACAAAGATTAGAGAACAAAACAAAATGTCTCCCAACATCCAATCACCATGTTCTTGTTCTTACATTATGTTTTTTTTTTTTTTTTTTTTTTTTTTTTTTTGAAATTTTTTTTTGGGGTTNAAAAAATAAAGAGGGGCACGTGAGAAAAGTGAATTTGGTTTGCAATCATGTGGTCTCTCTTTCTTTCTACATCACTCCTAAGCAATAATAATAATAATAATAATAATAATACTTTTTAAAAATATTTTATTTCTCCCTTTTTCTTATATGATCTTTTCTTTTTGTCTTTGTCTAAGGTATTATTCTAATAAATTATATATATATATATATATATATATATATATATATATATATATATATATATATATATATATTTTAAATTTATTTTCCAACCACATTTTTTAAATATATATTGAAATTTTACTATATGTTTGAAAATAAATATATTTATGAATAATGAACGGGTTTTTTTGATTATATAAAATCTATAATAGAAATAATTAGCTTATATATTTTTTTAAAAAAATGTCTCAACTTGATCGGGTATAACTCACGAAGAGCTTTGATTTGAAATAGTAAAGGGTGACATTTTAGTGATAACAAGGTTGAATTTAATAATATAGTAATCTACTTGGGAACGCAAAATAGTCACTTATGCAAAAACCCACTCACACTAATTATATAACCCGGCTCTTATTTTGTTTTAATCCTCTTTTACTATTTTCAATATGCCCTACATTTTTACTTAATTACAAATTGGTCCCTCAAATTTTGATAAATTCCTTCGACACTTACATTGTTGAAAGTTGGAATACAAATTTTCATATCGTTATGTATCTTTGTTAATCTGAGTATAGATGTAGAGCATGAAAAAGATGTGTATGATGTACACTGACGCTCTACTGTCAATCTGAGTATGACTCTATTAATTCGACGCACTATCGTTCTAGTACACTTAATCCAAGTAAGCGTCTTGGTTGCTTCCACATCATCACTATATTAACTGTGAGATCCCACATCAGTTAGAGAGATAATGAAACATTTCTTACAAGGGTGTGGAAACCCCTTCCTAACATAAATGTTTTAAAACATTGAGAGGAAGCTTAGACGTGTGGTCTAAAGATACAATCTAGACTAACGATGAGCTTGGGCTGTTACAAATGGTATCAGAGTCAGGCACTGAGCGGTATACCAACGAGGACGTTGAGCCCCCAAAGGAGAATGGATTGTGAGATCCCACGTCGGTTGAAGAGGGGAACAAAACATTGTTTATAAAAGTGTGAAAACCTCTCCCCAATAGAAGTTTTTTATAATCTTGAGATAAAGTCCGAAAAGAAAGGTGTAAAGAAAACAGCGTCCACTAACGATGAGCTTGAACTTTTCCTCCAACGAAATCATATTCAAACGAGAGTTCGATCCCATGTTTACTAACCATCAAAAGAAAAGTTGTTAAAAAGTAGAGCTTAGTTTATTAGAAGGGTCTCCAAAATTCCTCTCGAAGTTGAAAACACTCTTTTCCCCACTCTTGGAGAGCCCACATGCTACCTTTATGTAGTGTATATATATATCCACACAGCTCTAAACCCTTCCTCTTCAGTGATCCTTCTTCTTCACCCAATACCCACTTCACATTCCCACCATTACACTCACAATTTACACCAACAGAGCAAAATGGCTACCACAACAACAACTGATAAAGTCATAGAAACAGTGATCGCCGGAAACTATGTCGAAATGGAGGCCGACGGCAACCGTTCCAACGCCAAAACCAAGCTCTCCACACTCTTCTGGCATGGCGGTTCCGTTTACGACGCCTGGTTTAGCTGCGCTTCAAATCAGGTATATATCCCTCTTCGATTTAGCCCCCATTGAGCTTCTGGGGTTTGATCATTTCGCCTCCAAATCACAGGTCGCTCAAGTTCTGCTCACTTTACCCTATTCATTTTCCCAACTGGGAATGCTTTCTGGCGTGCTGTTTCAAATCTTCTATGGCTTGCTCGGTAGCTGGACGGCGTATTTGATTAGCGCCCTCTATATTGAATACAGAACAAGAAAAGAAAGGGAAAAAACCGATTTCAGAAACCATGTCATCCAGGTTCATAAACTCAACTCTTTTGAACCCTTTTAGATGGCTTGATTTCTCATGGGGTTGCTTGTTTTTGTAATGTTCTTCAGTGGTTTGAAGTTCTTGATGGGTTGCTTGGAAAACATTGGAGAAACATGGGTTTGGCATTTAATTGCACATTCCTTCTGTTTGGATCTGTCATTCAATTAATAGCTTGTGCAAGGTATCATGAATTGCTTCTTTTAGTGTTTGTTCTTGTTTGTTTGCTTGTTTTTGGTTCATCTTAAGCTTGGGATTGTTTGGTTTGCAGTAATATCTATTACATAAATGACAACCTAGACAAGAGAACTTGGACATATATCTTTGGAGCTTGTTGTGCCACCACTGTCTTTGTTCCTTCCTTCAGAAACTATAGAATTTGGTCTTTTCTGGGTCTGTTGATGACCACTTACACAGCTTGGTACCTCACCATTGCCTCGATCGTCCATGGACAGGTATCAAATATTGCACTAAACTAAGCTCCATTGGGCGTGGTAATGGAGATTCTTTGTTGTTTAAGGTTTGATGATGGATTTGTAGGTGGAGGGAGTTAAGCACTCTGGTCCGACAAAGCTGGTTCTTTACTTCACTGGAGCTACTAACATTCTTTACACATTTGGTGGGCATGCTGTTACAGTGTAAGACAATGTCGTGGTCTTTTATGTTGTGAATGTTTTCTTGTTGGTTTTGTTGTTGTCTTCAAAACTCCATTGTTTGGTGGCATCTATGAACGTCTTGGTTGATGGTGTCTTTGTAAATTTGTCTTTACGAATTAATATTTGGAATTGTAGATATACTTTTTGAATTGAGTTGTCCTTATCAGCTGAGAGAGAGTATAAAAGATATCATCTTTTCAGGGGGCAAAACCCTTTTTGTTTCTTAGTTTGTCTCTCTCTCCATAGTGAGATCCTAGATTCGTTTGAGAGTGAAACGAAACATACTTTGTAGGGGTGTGGAAATTTCTCTCTAGCAGACGCATTTTAAAAACTTTGAGAGGAAACCTGAAAGGGAAAGCCCAAAGAGGACAATATCTGATAGCAGTGGGCTTGGGCTGTTAAAAATGGTATCAGAGCCAGAAACCAAGTGATGTGTCAATAAGGAGGTTGAACTTCGAAGGGGGTGGACATCAGGCGGTGTGCCAGCAAGAACGCGGCTACGAATGAGGGTGGATTGGGGGGTCCCACATCGTTTGAAAAGGGAAACGAGTGTCAGCGAGGACGCTGGGCCTCAAAGGGGGTGGACACCAGACGGTATGCTAGCAAGGACGCTGGGCCGCGAATGAGGATGGACTAGGGGGTCCCACATCGTTTGGAAAAGAAAACGAGTGCTAGCAAGGACGCTGAGCCTGAAGGGGGTAGATTGAACCTCGACAGGGGTGGACACCAGGCGATGTCCCAACGAGAACACTGAGTCTCGAATGGAGGTGGACTAGGGGTCCCACATTGTTTGGAAAGAGAAACAAGTGCCAACGAGGACGCTGGAGCTCGAAGGGGGTGTATTGTGAGATTCCAAATCACTGGTAGAGTAGAACAAAACATTTTTTATAAGGGTGTAAAAACTTCTTCCTAGCATAAGTATGTTAGAATATCTTTATGAATTCAGTCTTCAAAACAATACTTGGAACTCCAATTATTTTGTAGTGTTCAATGGAATTAGCTAAAGAAAAGGTGTTTGGTTGGTGGGAAACTGCAGGGAAATCATGCATGCAATGTGGAAGCCACAGAAATTCAAGGCAATTTACTTGGTGGCCACAGTGTATGTGCTAACACTGACACTCCCATCAGCAGCCGCCGTGTATTGGGCATTTGGAGACATGCTTCTTAATCACTCAAATGCCTTCTCACTTCTCCCAAGAACACCCCTCAGAGACATGGCTGTTATCTTAATGCTCATCCACCAGGCATAATCATATCACCATTTCCTTTACTTAACTGATCTTTTGTTCTATAACATCAAAATAAGGCTGATTTCTTTGTAATTCTTGCAGTTCATCACATTTGGATTTGCTTGCACTCCTCTGTACTTTGTGTGGGAGAAAGCCATTGGAATGCACGAATGTAAGAGCTTGTGCAAAAGGGCAGCTGCGAGATTGCCTGTGGTCATTCCCATCTGGTTTTTGGCTATAATCTTCCCTTTCTTTGGCCCTATCAACTCCACCGTTGGATCTCTCCTTGTTAGCTTCACAGTCTACATCATCCCTGCTTTAGCTCACATGTTCACCTTCCGATCACCTGCTTCCCGTGAGGTACGCCGCACTGGACTGTTTCTCTTTCTCTCCATGTTTTGGTAACGTGCTGTCACAGTCTAGCAGAAAAGCGGCTCAGTCTCCCATGTCTCTGTCTTAGTAGTTTAAAAAAGATACTGTCTTTGGAATTGCCCTCTCCTAGATAAGTTGGAAAAAAAAAAGGCACGAGATTCTGCAAAAGATCTGTTTTTTTTTTTTTATGGTTTTTAACTTTGTTGCTGCAGAATGCGGTGGAGCAACCACCTAAGTTCACCGGAAGATGGGTCGGAGCTTATGTGATCAATGCATTCGTGGTGGTTTGGGTGTTGGTCGTTGGGTTTGGATTTGGCGGGTGGGCTAGCGTGACAAATTTTATACATCAAATCGACTCATTCGGGCTTTTCACTAAGTGTTACCAATGCATGCCACAGACAACCACTCTCCCACCGTCGTTGCACAACGTCACGGCTGCACCTCCACCGCTGCTGCATCAGCACCACGTCCACCATATTGGTAGCCATTGATGAAATAGCTGAGGTTAAGGGATGATTGGGATGTGTTTTCTGTGCACTGTACTGCAGCCTAGAGGGGAAATGTGGTCTTGTTCATCCGAAATGGTACACTATATTATCCACCTGTCTCTTTTTACTTCGGCGTGGGCCTCTTCTTCTTTAATGGTACCTAAAAAAGAAAATGCAAGAACCTCCCTGCACCCAAATCACCAAGTAAATCATAGTTTTGGTTAGAATAGGCGAAATCATAAGTTTTCAAACGGATTTATAGAATTGTGTTCAAAATAAGGCTGCATAGCTGAGTAAATGAAAGAGAATAAGAAAAAAGCATTTAGCTGCTTGAACAATCTAAACTGCACAGTAACCTGTAAGTAACTTTCAATGTTTACGCCAAAAAGAAAGTAACTTGCTCGGTTTAATTCTGGAGTTCCATTGTGCGATGCGGGAGTGTAACATTCAAAGCCAATTTATATTATCCGCTTTGGCTCATTACGTATCGTCGCCAATTTCACATTGAGGTAGGAATATTTTATTTCCCTCCCCGACCGATGTTGGATCTCACAATCCACCTTCTCTTGGGAGCCTAGCGTCCTCGGTGGCACACCACCCAATGTTCCATTCTCCAACCAATGTGGGATCACATTCACCTCCCTTGAGGGCCTAGTGTCCTCGCTGGCACACCACCCCATGTCTATTCCACTCTTCAATCAATGTAGGATCTCACAATTCATCCCCTTTAGAGACTAGAGACTAGCATCCTCGCTAGCACACTGCCCGGTGTCGAACTTTAATACCATTTGTAACAGCCCAACCTTACCAACTAGTAAACATTGTCTATTTTGGCTCGTTACGTATCGCCATCTCGCCATCACCCTAACAATTTTAAAACGCATATGATAAGAGAGGTTTCCACACCTTTATAAGTTATGTTTCATTCCTCTCTCCAACACCCTGGTTATGTTTCATTCCTCTCTCCAACACCCTGGTTATGTTTCATTCCTCTCTCCAACACCCTGGTTTTCACACCCTTGGTAAGAAATGGTTCGTTCCCCTCTCCAACCGATGTGGGATTTCACAAGGGGATGATGTGGGATTTCACAAGGAGACGAGACTCGGGAGATTCAAGAAGCATGTGACTCTTGTAATAAAAATGAAGCAATTCCCTTTTCTTCTCCCATCAACAAGCTGATATTGAGAATCCATTCAAACCCATAACCAGAAGTAATGGAATCTTTCATAATAAAGAACACCACTATAAACAGGCTCCTCCTTTAAAGGGCACTTAGTGAACAGTAATGGAAACAGACGAGTTTGCAATCACTATTCACTTATTATCACAATTAGGAAAAACATCTCAATCAATGAACACACAGCTCTTCCACAAAAGTGTACCCGCTTTACTTCTTTCCAGCCTGCATTTCCCTTTCTCAGTCTCTGTTCATTCCATCAATAATTGCATAGGAACAAATAAAGCAGATAAAAGCAGAGTCCCCATTGCATTGAATCAATCAAAGAGTTATTTGTCAATCAAAATGAAATGGAAAAGAGATATCAGATATGGATCATTCAATCATTCATCCAAAATCAGAAGGCATTGTATACGAAATAGTTCTATCAACAGTTCAAGAAACAGAGAATCAAGGAACGTTCATCCTCCCATTGATCGTCTATTTTTCTAAGGATCGCTGATAAAATACCCCTAAAATCCATGAAACGAACATCATTCAATACCCAAAAGACAGTAAAGAAATACTAAACTAATGGTAATCCGTGATAAAAGCTAATCAAACCTTACAAACGTAAAGGAAAATCGAACAAAACACCCCCAGATTGAAGCAAACAAAAGTAAATCGCCTCGCCTTGTTATAGTCAGCAATTTAAGCATCAACGGCCACTGCTTTGACAATCTCTAGCGAAATGCCCAGATTCACCACAGCTATAGCAGTTTCCACCGCCACCGCCACCGCCGCCACCGCCGCCTCCGTACCTATCTCCACCACCTTGAGATCCACCCTGGTAGCAGTCCCTCGCCATATGCCCAGTTTCACCACACTTAAAACAACCACCGCCGCCGCCTCCTCCTCCATAGCCTCCACCATACCCTCCGCCGCCACGGCCGTACCCACCTCGGCCACCTCCGCCTCCGCCTCCGCCATTAAACCCATATCCACCACCCCGACTCCCCCTTTCGCCTCCGCCGCCACCACCGCGACTTCCCTGCACAGAAGATTCTCCAGGGCCAGTGACATCAACGGCCTTGCAACGGCCATCGGCTTCAGGCTCGATCAGAAACTCGACATCCTCACCGACGCCAAGGCTCCGAAAGCCGTCGGATCTGATGGAGGACTGATGAACGAAAAGATCTTCACCGCCCTCGTTGGGAGAAATGAAGCCATAGCCCTTCTGGTCACTGAACCACTTCACCTTTCCACTGACCCTCTCGCTCATTTCTCGATCTCTCTCAGACCCAACAATTGCAAAACCCTAATAACCCAAATTTCTCTCAAGATGAAATGGGTTTTATATATATATAATCGAAACGCTTGGAAACGGGAAGACCGCCCCGTCATCCGTAAACGACGTAATTTTCCATTTAAGATTTTGTGGGGTCATATTCTTCGATTCTGACCGTCCGATTCTCAACGACGCGGGCGGTTTCCGACGAGATCTGACGGCCAGGGATCTTCCTCTTCTCTTCTTTGGAACGGAGCACTTCACCGTGGGATTTGCGACGGAAGTCTGAACGGCTAAGGGTACTTTTGGGAATTCATCCCTAAATTATTTTCTTTGCCGTTTTTTTTGGAATATTTTATTATTATTTGTGATTTGACCTAAAATGGGTCGACCTCGAGATGTTCTTTTAGCGTGTGAGATCCAAGCTTGTGGGGACCATCTCGAACGAGTTTGTCGAAATTAAAGATATGGGAGCCACTACTCAAGTTGCCCTCTACCTTCTTGGAGTGGAGTGTTACCTTTAAGTAATTCAAGCAATTCAAGCAGAGATCCCATATTCTTGGAGAGGGGAACAAATCATTCTTTACAAGAGTATGAAACAAATCACTTTGAGGGGAAGTTCTGAAGGGAAAACCTAAAGATGACAATATCTACTAGAGGTGAGATTGAGTGGTTACAAATGGTATCAAAGCTAGGTTTCAGGCGGTGCACCAGCGAGGACGCTAGGCTCAATGGGAGTGGATTGTGAGATCCCACATTAGTTAGGTTTCGGGCGGTATACCAGTGAGGAAGTTAGCCTCAAAGGGAGTGAATCATTCTTTATAAGGGTTGAGTTGAGTTATTTCTCTAAAACTGAATCGATTCAATTTTTGAGTAAAAAAAAAATAGGGTTCAACCTGAATCTACATAGGTTCATCCACCACATCACACGCTACATTGCTTATTGTAGTCACACACCACCATGTTGCTCGCTTGCTACGCTGTTCTTGCTCTCAGTTGGAGCTTCCACATCACACACCTGACAAGTCCATAGCATATCGTTGTTGCACCACCTATTGTAGTTACCCACATCGCACAACCCCTCGCTATCACACACACCACACCACTAGCTCACCACGCTACTCTTATCATCACTCAGCCACCGCATTGCATAGTTGCTCATAGTTGCACGCTACTCCCTTTTCCACTCCCACCACCCAATTGATATAACTTTTTTAAAAAAAAAATACTAAAATATATAGTTTAACAACTCGATAACCCAACTCAACATTTTGGATTAAGTTAGAATCTAAAATAATTTAAATTTATTCGAGTCATCGAATCTAATCCATCTAAAATTTTTGACAACGATGTGAACCGAGCTTGGTAAAATTTTAGGAAGATTTAACCAAGCGTTTGTTGGGTCCCTGTATAACAGCGTAGGAACGAACACCGAACAAGACACAGAGCCCTGAGGGCTGCGAAATTAGGCGATGACGAGAAAGAAGAGGAAGACGAGAGAGGCAGCCACAATCCATCCCAGAAACAAATACGCTGAAAATCCACCAGATTTTGCTCTCTTAGCCTCTCTATACCCTTCCTTCCAACCCTTCGTCTTCCTTGAGCCCCGACCCAGAATCGACTGGACCGACTTCAACGCCACCCGTGAACTTACCCGGGTTTTGCTTCTCCACGACCACGCCCTTCACTGGTATCACTCCTTCCCCATAGCTGTTGGTTCGAGTTTCTGTCGATATGAGAATTGTGCTGTTTTGCTTTCTTTAGTTCTCTTTTCTGCTTCGAACTTGTGGGCTTAGTTAAATTTGAACTTCCATTATTGCAAGGCTCTGATGAAAATTTTAATGGGGAGAGAAGGGGTTGGCTTCCTCTGGCTGCATTTAACTTTTTGGTAGGATTTTATAGGATTAATGGCGAGTTTTATCCCTTTTGAAGTGATTATGTGATGCAATTTAGCCATCCATCATATGTTAGGAAACACGAACACGACGTATTCCTTACTTATAAACCCATGATCATTCTCTAAATTAGCCAATGTTGAACTCCCTCCCAACAATCCTTCCCTCGAACAAAGTACACCATAGAGCCTCCCTTGAGGTCTATGTAGCCTTGGCCTCCCCTTAATTGAGGCTCAACTCCTTTCTCTGGAGCCCTCGAACAAATCACACCCTTAGTTTGACACATGAGTCACTTTTGACTACCCGTCGAGGCTAGCAATTTCTTTGTTCGACACTTGAGGATTCTATTGACATGGCTCTGATACCATGTTAGAAACTACGACTCTCCACAATGATATGACATTATCCACTTTGAGCATAAGCTCTCATGGCTTTGCTTTGGGCTTCCCAAAAGGCCTCATACCAATGGAGATGTATTCCTTACTTATAAACTCATGATCATCCCCTAAATTAGCCAACGTGGGACTCCCTCCCAACAATCCTCAACATCGAGGGGGATCAATACAATCCAAATCCATGTCAATATAAATCCATGTCAATATGTTCAAGAGGACCAACAATATGAAAATGTTTTTTTTTTTGTCCAATTCGGATGTCTTTATAGATTTTTACATATCAGGTGGATTCCTGATGGACAGCTCTGCCCAACAGTACCCAATAGATCAAATTATATCCATTGGCTTGAAGATCTTTTGTCATCTGATGTCGTTGCAAAGGCAAATAGGGATAGAGGTAGTAATGTAAGAGGTTTTGACATAGGAACGGGGGCAAATTGCATTTACCCTCTTCTTGGTGCCTCTCTTCTTGGGTGGAGTTTCGTCGGGACAGGTGACTTCCTTACCATATAGTTGCTTTTGTTCTTAAACTTCTATGTTCTCCATTGATTTGTATGTTTAACAATGACCAGGTTTTCGGTTCCACTCGGCTTTGTGCAGATGTGACGGATGTAGCTCTAGAGTGGGCTGAAAGAAATGTCAAAAGTAATCCACATGTTTCTGAACTTATTGAAATTAGAAAGGTAGATGATACCTTAGACGGTCTTACGACAGAATTACGTAGTAATGTAGCTGTTGATAATGAACGCAAGATTATGAATGGTATGGACGGTAGGGAAGTAGGGCCATCCCCGCCCTCATCCTCGTCAAAGGAGACGATCCACTCGGAGAAGCGATATCATGGTCCTCCCATTCTTCTTGGTGTTGTCAAAGATGGTGAGGAGTTTGACTTTTGCATGTGCAATCCTCCTTTTTTTGAGAGTATGGATGAAGCGGGATTGAATCCAAAGACTGCTTGTGGTGGAACTCCACAAGAGATGGTTTGTCCGGGCGGGGAGAGGGCATTTATCAGTCGTATGATCGAAGACAGCATTGTCTTGAAGCAAACTTTCCGGTATTTCTACTGCAAAATGGCCTCTGATTCTTCAATACTCCTTTTAGGAATCTTATCTTCATTGATCTTTGCAGGTGGTATACTTCAATGATTGGGAAGAAATCAAACCTCAGCTTCCTGATATCTAAACTTTGGAAAGTCGGAGTGACGGTTGTCAAGACTACAGAATTCGTCCAAGGCCAAACTTGCCGGTGGGGACTTGCTTGGTCTTTTATGCCTGCAGGACGGAAGATTATATCTCCGCACGTCACTAACAAGAGCGTTTCGTCTTTCATGCTCGAGGTGGATAAACGTTTGAGCTTTTTTAATTTTCATGTTCGGCTTATACACATTTCAGATTTGTCGATCAAATATTTCCCATGTAGCTCAGTTTTGATATCTTTCTGTTGTCAGGGCCTCCTTCCACAAGTCAGTGCCATGAGTATACTGCAATCAGTCGAACGTTTTCTTAGCGCGGGTGGAGCTTCTTGTAAACTGAACACTTCTTCATTTACAGTAGATGTATGGTTGTTAACTTGGCTTCTCTTTCATCTTTGCAAGTGATCATATCATGCTTACAAGGTCTGTTACCACACATGTTTTGGTAGGTTACTGCATCTAACGATCACTGCCGAGCAATTCTCGAGAATGGGGCATATGAAGTCGACAAAGGTGCCAGTGGAGTACCTGTGGAAAAATCCGAGCCTCAACCCTCAACTGATCTGTGTTTTCGAGTTTCGGTATCTCCCGCTTGTCATTTTGTGGTTATGCAGCTTCATCACTAATGCTTAGGAGTTAAAGTTTGGCCCATACTTTTTTATTGGGGCAATTTTCTTTGTTATAGGTCTTTCAACAGATCCCTGGCACGCTTCTTGTGAAAGGCTCCTTGCATCATAAGAGTAGTCCTTCTTCAGGTACTACTCACTCATGCCTTAGATCTTTCTTTTGATTATTGTTTCTGTGGACTTCTCCAGCTCTTGGGTTGGTGTAGATTTAATCTTTCGAGTCTATTTTCATTTTATACTCTCTTCCACACGTTTGGCTCGAATATTTGCACAAGGATCAACATGTTAGGATCTCGAACACACGGAAAACGCACGAAACACAAAAATAAAACTATATTGCAATGCATAATATGAATAGCCTTTCGAGAAGGGCTATGTCTCTTGTGCAAGCCACCTACAATGGACTGATTTCACCGAAGTATGACCTCCCACTCTAAGATTTGTGACTACCTCTATTTATAACCAAGACTCTTAGCTAATTGCCACTATACCCGTACTAATACCCTACTAATATTCCCAATACATCATACTCTCACACAACACTAATGTGAGATCCCACATTGGTTGGAGAGGAGAGCGAAACATTATTTATAAGGATGTGGAAACCTCTCCCTAATAGACGCGTTTTAAAACCTTGAGGGGAAGACTAGAAGTGAAAGCCCAAAGAGGACAATATCTGCTTGCGATGATGGACTTGAACTTTTACAAATGGTATTAGAGCTAGACATCGGGCAGTGTGCTAGCGAGGACGCTGGGCCCCAAGGGGGGAGGATTGTGAGATCCCACATTGGTTGGAGAGAAGAACGAAGCATTACTTATAAGGATGTGAAAACCTCTCCCTAGTAGACGCGTTCTAAAACCTTGAGGGGAAGCCCAGAAGGGAAAGGCCAAAGAGGACAGTATCTGCTAGCGATGTGCTTGAGTTGTGACAAATGATATCCGAGCCAGGCACTGCAAGGTGTGCCAGCAAGGACGCTGGCCCTCAAGGGGGGTGGATTGTGAGATCCCACATTGGTTAGAGAGGAGAACGAAGCATTACTTATAAGGATGTGGAAACCTCTCCCTAGTAGACACGTTTTAAAATCTTTAGGGGAAGCCCAGAAGAGAAATTCTAGAAGGGAAAGCTCAAGGAGAACAATATCTGCTAGCGGTAGGCTTGGGCTATTACAACTAAGCATTGTTATTAGGAATTAGAGAGAAAACGACCCTGCTAATTTTTTCAATACTATGTGTGATCCAAATGAAACAGTAGTATGACCATGGTCCCTTGCAGGCTCATTCTCACAGATTTTCCACCGATTAGAGGAATTCCTGAAAGCTGAATCTTGTAAAGAAAAGGTGTTATAGGAGATCCTTCTGCCTCGAACAATCCTTAGAACTCGAGGATACAGTCGTATAACCTATAAACAGATCCTATTTATGTGGAAGCTGCACAACACGACACTTGTATTGCACACTTCGCAGGGTCGGAGCAAACGAGAGTAAGTTAAAAGATCGTTTATACAAAAAGTTAGTAGGTACAATTTTGATCCTTACGAACTTCTTAGCTCCGCCCTTGTGACACTCAACAAATCTAGTTATTTTTGTATCTTTTGAAAAGCTTGAATTCTGGTCTTCTGCTAGAACAGTCATGGATTTGTAGTAGGGACGTCTTGAAACTACCATTGTATCATTACTAGTTTGTTTTCAATACATAGCCCTGGCTCGTACCAAAGTCAGCCCCTCGTCATACCCTTCACATATCGGCTCGACCCACATTTCTGCTAGAATTACTGTTTCTTTGTTATACTCATCCTCATTTCTGCCCCTTTGTTTCACTTTGTACCCTCTGTCCTGCTGTCTGCATCGGCTCGACGTGACGATGCTTCGATGTTTTCACGGTTCTTGTATTAGTTCAACATATACCTCAACTGGTTTCTGTTTGTATTTTGGTAGGTGGGTCTCATCAAGTCTATGGATCTTCAGCCTAAGTTTATAAGGGCTATATTACAAAAAAGAATACTCCAGAAATTTATCGTTTTCATACTATTTTCGAAGTTACATTATTGTTCTTGATCTTTTATAAACGTCTCAAAACTATTTTTAAGAGTAGAAATTTGCTAGAAATTTAAGATAAAAGTTGAGACTTGAAACAACGTGATAGGACATGTTATGTCGCATGGTTTTAAGTCTCAATTTTTGTTCGATATTCTAATAAATTTTTACTTCAAAAATAGTTTTGAAACCTTCGCGTAAGATCAAAGATTTTTTTTATTTTAA
Organism: Cucurbita maxima; assembly: GCF_002738345.1. Lineage (NCBI taxonomy): Eukaryota > Viridiplantae > Streptophyta > Magnoliopsida > Cucurbitales > Cucurbitaceae > Cucurbita > Cucurbita maxima. The sequence continues at coordinate 1,962,240 of NW_019272052.1, forward strand.
TGCTAGTATAGTTTAGCTTGTTAAAATTTTTTCTTTTGGTGGGTTTGCTAAAACTACCTCCAAATTTTTTATCCCGTTATATAAGTGAGGCTTTGGAGGATAATATTTCGTTTCCCGTTTTGCCTTTACAGATTTTAGTCGACTTGTCCCGTTGTTAACGAGACACGACTTTGAGTCTAAATTTTTGTTGAGCAATACGTATAATTGATGCTAATAGGATGCGACGGAACAGTGACTCTTTTAAGTATGGTTTTTTTAAAAGTTACGTTATTGTGTGATAGAAACATGTGATATTGATGTTTTACTAACATAGTAATGGAAAGGTAGTCGAGAGGTTGGTGCATGAAAAGATGGTCAAAACGTGTCATATTACGTTTTCTTATGGATTAGTTTTATCCTAAACCTAACATTTCATTAAAGGCCAAACACCCCTTTTTGTCTTGAACATTAATGTTTCACGATTGATATATAAAGTTGATTGGAATTATTATTCGATAGCACGATTCTATATTTGATATTTTTAGAAACTACACCTCTCGTTCAAATAGTATTGACTCGATACATCAGTGAATTGACCTAATTCTAGGGTTTATTGTCAAAATAATTCGTGTTGGTACACTATATTCAAGTTAATCGAAGTTATGTTGTGAGATCTCACATCGGTAGGAGAGGGAAACAAAACATTTCTTATAAGGGTGTAGAAACTTTTCTCTAGTAGACGAGTTTTAGAACCTTGAGGGGAAGCCCGAAAAACCCAAAGAGATCAATATCTACTAGCGGTGTGCTTGAGCTATTATAAATGGTATCAAACACGGGGTGGTGTGCCAGCGAGGACGCTGGGCACTCAAAGGGGTGGATTGTGGGATCTCACATCGGTCCGAGAGGAGAACAAATGGTGGGCTTAGATGTTACAAATAATATCAGAGTAAAACATCGAGTAGTGTGCCAGCGAGGATGCTGGGCCCTTTAGGGAGTAGATTGTGAGATCTCACATAACTAGGGAACGAAACATTACTCATAACAAGGGAGTGGAAACATTTATCTAGTAGGACGTGGAAGCCTAAAGAGGTTAATATCGGAAATGAAACTTTAAAACGATAATATTTCTATTTTTTAAAAACAAATAATTATTTCAATGAAGAAAAAGAAAAAAAATTGACACGTAAAATGCTAACTTTTCAACCAGAAATGCCCTCGAAGGGTTCATTCCACCAAATCTATTTCCCAAAAAGGTATTCAAGTATCAGCCACGTGAAACACCCGTGGAAATCCACGAACGGATCACCGTTCAATTTGAATACCAAACAATCCACGAACGGCCCAGATTCTCCCCACGTGAACAATTGAACGCTGCTTGATCTAGGACCGGAACAGGCAATCTTTTTCAACCGTCATGTCCACGTCATCACGCTTTGCGATATAATCCTCCCTTTTCCACCGTCCGATTAAAATACTGTGATAAAATTTCAGCCGTCGATTGGAGTCTATGTCTCTAATTTCTTCATATTTTTGATATACCGAGTTAGATAAGCAATGGAGAAGGAAGATTAAGGATTCTCTTCCTCCTTTCTTAATAAACTTGGAACAATCACAGACTCGTTTTTCTCTCTCTAAGAACCTTTTTCTCTACCTAAAAGATTTCTCTCTCTTTCCCACCTTTCAAAATCTGGTGAGTTTCTTATGTTTTTGTTGATTAGATATTTGATGTTCGTGGTTTGTTTTTCTTTTGGGCTCATCTGCTTTTGGTTTGATTCATGTGAAATCCTGTTCGAAACATTGTTGCTCAAGAAGGATCTAATGGCTTTGAATTAGTAGGACGCAGGATTGGGCGTTTTTGTTGCGGGTTTTCGATATTAAGTATGTGGAATACTTGTCCATTTCTGGATTTAGGCACTAGGGTTTTCGATTTTTTTGGTTTTTTGAATTTTGAGTTTGTGGTGGATTCTCTGATTGTTGTTGTCTTTGGTTTGATGCGGATTTTTGGTTTTGGTGCATGTAGGACTTTGAGGCTGAGGTTCTAGATTTGTGATGGAAAATGGGGTTAAGATTGCTCATGGCTTGGACGATGGAGAGAAGAAATTTGGGGAAGATGGTGTTTCATCGTATTGTGTAGATGAAACAGTTGTACTTGGTGCTCACGAATCTAGGGATTTGGAAGGGGAAGATGTTTTTGAGGAGGCTTTAGATGGGAAAGAGCATTTACTAGAGCAGAGTCCGAGATATGGTTCGGTGAATGGTGATGTTGGAGAAGAAGAAGTCAATGATTTTGTATCTGCAGTAATTTTGGACCGCCCTAGTAGTGTGCACGATGAAGAGAAGTTTGAAGAGGCAATGGAGGCTTCTAGTGGGGTCGATGAAAACACGGTGGTGGATGAGCAAGATGTGAATTCTGAAAAGGAGAAGGAAGACTTGGGCGAGAAATTGTTCGACAATGTAGTTGTGGCTTCTAAGATTGATGAAAGAGGAATTGAAGAGGAAGCAGTGACCTCTGAGTTGAATGAGAGGAAGGATAATGAGTTGGACTGCGGTAGAGATGATTTGAGAAAGGAGACATTGGAGAACGGTGCTAGCCCGGAGGTTGAAGTGCTGAAGGGTGGGGATGAGGATGATTTGAAATACGGTTTGTCGAGTATGAAGTCAGAAAAGGAAAATAGTGACGTTTTGCATGTGACTCCACCTTCGGATGATGAACGGGTGAAGACTGCCGATATGGTTGGTGGGACTAACCTGAATTCTTCCAGTGAGATTCTGACTGAAAACAGCGAAGGCATAGAATTGGATGAGAAAAGCTTAGTTACAGAGTCTAGAGATCATGTTGAGAACACCGAGAAGCCATTAGTTGCACCCACTGTCCTTGATTTGGACAATCAAGATTATGTGAATTCTGAGCTAAGGGATGATTCTCCTCATGTTGATCTAGAACTGCCTGACAATGAGAGTGAAGAAATAAAAATGGCTGCAACTGGTATCGATCCTAAGAACGATGATAATAAAGATGAAGGAAGCTCTGAGGAAGTGCAAGATGCTTCTACTGGGAAAGACACAGAAGTGCAGTTGAGAGAATCTCGGGGTTTGAATGGTACTACTTCTGTTGATCAACATGAACCTGTGGGTGAAAATCGAATTTCTCTGGAGACGGTTAAGGATATCTCAGCTTCTGAAAAGATAGCAGATGAGAAAATTGAGAAGACCCAGGGTGGTGAAAGTGATGTGACTGTGAAGGAAGATAATACATTAAGACAACAGCATCCTGTCGATAGTTCCAATAATGGCCTCGACACGGGAGGGCTTGAAAAGACAGAGAGTAAAGATAAGGTTGGACAGGACAGAACCCAAGTGAAAAGGGATCCAGAGATTCAACCTTCATCAATCATTGCTTCATCATCTGGAAAATCTACAAATCCCACTCCTCCTGCCCATCCAGCTGGTCTTGGGCGGGCTGCTCCATTGTTGGAACCTGCCCCTCGGGTGGTGCAGCCACCTCGAGTAAACGGTACTGTATCTCATGTTCAATTGCAACAAATTGATGATCATGTTAATGGGGATGCTGAGGAAAATGACGATACTCGTGAGCAACTCCAGATGATAAGAGTGAAATTTTTGCGTCTTGCACATAGGCTTGGGCAAACTCCACACAATGTTGTTGTGGCACAAGTTCTATACCGTCTTGGATTAGCTGAGCAACTTCGAGGAAGAAATGGAGGTCGGGTTGGTGCCTTCAGCTTTGACCGTGCCAGTGCCATGGCAGAGCAACTGGAGGCTTCTGGGCAGGAACCGCTTGATTTCTCTTGTACGATCATGGTTCTTGGAAAGACAGGTGTGGGTAAAAGCGCTACCATCAACTCCATATTTGATGAAGTTAAATTCAGTACTGATGCTTTTCAAATGGGCACAAAAAAGGTTCAAGATGTTGTGGGAACTGTGCAGGGGATCAAAGTACGGGTCATCGACACTCCTGGCCTTCTTACCTCTTGGTCAGACCAGCGCCAGAATGAGAAGATCCTTCTCTCTGTTAAAAATTTTATAAAGAAGACGCCTCCAGATATTGTTTTGTATCTTGATAGGCTGGACATGCAAAGCCGAGATTTCAGTGACATGCCTCTCTTGCGTACAATTACTGAAATATTTGGACCATCTATATGGTTCAATGCAATTGTAGTTCTTACTCATGCAGCATCTGCTCCACCTGATGGTCCAAATGGCACTGCTTCTAGTTACGATATGTTCGTTACTCAGCGATCTCATGTTGTACAGCAAGCCATACGCCAGGCTGCAGGGGATATGCGTCTTATGAACCCCGTCTCATTAGTGGAGAATCACTCTGCTTGTAGAACGAACAGAGCTGGGCAAAGGGTATTGCCAAATGGCCAGGTTTGGAAACCTCATTTGTTATTGCTCTCTTTTGCCTCGAAGATTTTGGCCGAAGCTAACACTCTTCTGAAGTTGCAAGATAGTCCACCTGGGAGGCCATTTACTCCTCGGTCGAAGTCACCTCCTTTACCGTTCCTTCTTTCTTCCCTTCTTCAATCCAGACCTCAAGTGAAACTGCCAGAGGAACAATTTGCTGATGATGATGGTCTTGAGGATGACCTTGATGAATCGTCAGATTCTGAAAATGAATCTGAATATGATGAATTGCCACCTTTTAAACGATTGAAAAAAGCACAGGTGGAGAAGCTCTCCAAAGAACAGAAGAAGGCCTACTTTGATGAGTTGGAATACAGGGAAAAACTTTTTATGAAGAAGCAACTAAAAGAAGAGAAAATGAGGAGGAAGATGTTGAAGAAAATGGCTGCCGAGGCAAAAGATCGACCTAGCAACTCTAGTGATAATGTAGAAGAAGATAGTGGTGCTGCTGCATCAGTACCAGTTCCCATGCCTGATTTGGCGTTACCTGCTTCCTTTGATTCTGATAATCCCACTCACCGGTATCGTTATCTCGATTCCTCTAACCAATGGCTAATAAGGCCTGTACTCGAAACACATGGATGGGATCATGATGTTGGTTATGAAGGTATAAATGCAGAGAAGTTGTTCGTCGTCAAAGACACAATACCCATCTCTTTTAGTGGTCAAGTTACCAAGGATAAGAAGGATGCAAATGTTCAAATCGAGATGAGTAGTACGATAAAGCATGGCGAAACTAAAGCGTCTTCTGTCGGTTTTGATATGCAGACCGTTGGGAAGGATTTGGCCTATACATTACGTGGTGAGACAACATTTATTAATTTTAGGAAGAACAAGGCAATTGCTGGTCTGTCATTTGCCCTATTAGGCGATGCCTTGTCTGCAGGATTCAAAGTTGAAGATAAATTGATTGCTAATAAGCGATTTCGTTTAGTTGTGACTGGGGGTGCAATGACTGGTAGGGGAGATGTAGCTTATGGTGGCAGCCTGGAGGCTCAATTGAGAGATAAAGATTATCCGTTGGGTCGTTCCCTTTCGACTCTTGGGCTATCGATTATGGATTGGCATGGAGATCTTGCTATTGGTTGCAACATACAATCTCAAGTTCCCATTGGACGATCGACAAACCTGATTGCTCGTATGAATTTGAATAACAGGGGGGCAGGGCAAGTCAGCGTTCGGTTAAACAGCTCGGAACAGCTTCAGTTAGCTCTTGTTGGTCTCCTTCCTCTATTCAGAAAGCTTCTGGGTTGTTATCAACACTGGCAGGATGAACAATGATGGAATGAATTTAGGTTACAGATGCAGCTGAATTTTTGCAATATAGGTAATAATGACGTTTTTTAAGTGGCAGTCTCATACCGTTTAGCTTCAAAAATGTAAGTGATTCTAAGCTCTTCTCCTCCCACAAGCTTTCTCCTTCTGTAGTGCTTTTAGGTATTGTTGTTCGATAGGATATTTGGTATTTTTGTTCTGCTCAAGTTGTGTTTCTTGTTAAATTAAGTCATGCTTTTATGCAAAATATATATTTTCTGGAGTTGAGTTTCACTGGCATCACACGGTACACGCTACTATGTTCCATTACTCTGCTCCGTTTGCTTGGTATTGGGTGTAATGTTCATCTTTCTTTTGAATGTTGGAAAGAAACCGATGCCATTTCAGCTTGGCACATCGAAGATAAACTCTGAAACGACCAAATCTTTGTAGCCCATGTCGAGCCATTTCAGCTTGGCACATCGAAGTTTGAACTGTTTGTTACTGATGATAATCCATGTTTTTGGATGTCATGATGCTCTGATTAGTCCACAAATTTGCAAACTTTGCTCATACAATGTCGATTGATGATTCAATTGAGGATAAATCTCGTGTAACAGCACAAGTTCATCGCTAGCAGATATTGTGTCCTCTTTGGGCATTTCCTTTCGGGCTTCCCTTTAAAGTTTTTAAAACGCGTCTGCTAGGGAGAGGTATCCACATCGGTTGAGAGGGAGAACGAAGCATTCTTTATAAGGATGTAGAAATCTCTCATTATCAGACGTGTTTTAAAAACTTTGAGGGGAAACTCGAAAGAGAAAGCTCAAAGAGGATAATATTTGCTCGTAGTAGACTTAGGCCGTTTACCTCTCTAGATTATTATTGGAGTCACACGATCTAGGATCTAGCTAGTGCAGGTGATTGATTGCTCCCTTCCAAACTTGTATATGAGACAGGTGAGTAATTGCTGTCAAACTGGTCGGTTGTTTCAGGTGCTGTGTGTTTGAGTCAGTTTCAGTGGCCAGCTGAGATACACTAGCGGCTGTGTGGCCACTGAAGAAGGTGGTAGCTGATGTGCCCTTGTCGTAGCTGCTTTGTTTGATTCAGCTTTGATCAACAGGCATCTTCTCTTCCCTTCTCTTCAGATTCATTATTATAAACTTCCATTTAGAGTGTGCCTGCCTGCTACCTGCCAATGTATGTACTGTTCAAAAGCGTCCACATCACTTCTAGCTTGATGTTGTTGGTCTGATCCTAGGGACTTTTGTTTGTTTCCTTAATCGAATTATTTGTAGTATTCTTGTCATGATTGAAATTTTGAGTCGAGTTACTTTCAATGATCATTTGCAAACGAATTATTGGGTCGAGTTATTTTCAGGAGAAGTTATAGTTTATCATTCGTTTTTTAAAATTATTGAGTCGAGTTATTTTCAGGAGAAGCTATTGTTTATCATTCGTTTTTTAAAATTATTGAGTCGAACTGTACTAGGATCGGTCTCTGGAGCTAGCTTATTGATTGATACTACAACATGAAAATAGTCAATAAATTTAAGTCCAGAGTGAACGTGGTTTTTATCTATAAAAGATAGTATATATTTATTTCCTTTTCATCTTTATGTATAAGAAAAGGAAGCTATGTTGATTACTTATGGCAACCAAGTGTTATAGCGCAAAATCATGACTTACATTTGTTTAGCGTAACGGTTGAATGTTAAGTCCTACAAACATAGTAGCACTTTATGAACGAGTCAATGACACATTTTTTTATGTAAGTTGCATCTTGTGTCTAATGAATGCATGTTTGAACGATGTAAGATGCAATGCTCCTCTACTGAATAGTGCCCGGTGTTACACGTTTTTTTTCCTTCTCCTATATAGTATATTTTAAATGTTACTAGCCATTACACTAAGTGATTCTGTGAGATCTCACATGAAGCATTCTTTATAAGAGTGTGGAAACTTCTCCCTAGACATGTTCTAAACTTTTGAGGGGAAGCTTGAAGAAGAAAGCCGAAAGAAGACAATATTTGCTAGCGGTGGGCTTAGAGTCGTTACAAATGGTATCAAAGCCAAGAAAACCGAAAGAAGACAATATTTGCTAGCGGTGGGCTTAGTGTCGATACAAATGGTATCAAAGCCAGGTTTCGAGCAATGTGGCAACGAGGAGGCTGAGTCCTGAAGGGGGTGGACACGAAGCAGTGTGTCAACAAGGACGTTGTACTGCGAAGGGTGTGGATTGGGGGGTCCCACATCGATTGGGGAGAGGAACGAGTGCCAACAAAAACGCTATACCTCGTAGAGGGTGGATTGGGAGGCCTCAACGAACACAAAATAACCTACTTTTGGTCACATAATATGAGAAAACGAAGAATTTTGTTTAAATTAAGTTAAATCATTGCAACACATGGTAGTTCAATAGCTAAAATGCCAATTAATTCCAATATCTTAACACACAGCTCAATTGATGAAGAAGTTGTAATTTGATTCACTTCAAGGCTTGAAGGAAGGAGGCTTTCTTATCAGAGTGGCCTGCTCGAACGCATAAGCAACCTCAATCAGCTTCGGCTCTGAACCCTTCAACCCTCCAAAGTTAATCCCAAATGGAACTCCTCCGCCGTCGTACCCCGCCGGAACATTGATTCCCGGAAATCCCCCAATTGCAAGCACCGTAGCTATGGCGGGACCTGGCGTCACCACCGCATCCAATCGCTCCTCCTCCACCACTTTCTCGAACCCATCCTTCGTCAGCTTCGCCAAGTTCAACAGAGCCGCCTTCTGCACGTCGCCGATCCCATTTGTGGCTTCGGCCGCGAGAAAAATCTCCTGGCCGAAAACGTCGAGCAGTTCCTGCACAACCATGATTCGAATCGATTCCGAATGAATGCGATTACTATGCGATGAACAATGGATTGAATATTGTGTTACCTGATCTGGATTTGCGTTATCGAAGGCGATTATGTCGGCCAAACTTCGAACAGGGGAAGCCACCAGCTCTTTCAGGTACTCATTCAATGATTGTTTGAATTCTGCTAGCAATGCCGCTGCTTCTCCACTTGCAGTCACGTTTAAGATGATATCTATATTTGCTATCTCTAGGTTGTCTACCAAAACTGCACCACCTTGCCTTCAGTTTCAACAATGTTAGATTTAGTGTTTACTAGAAGAACAATGGAATATAATTTGAGTTAAGAGGCTTGTAAACTATTCCTTTAGAAGATAGGTTGTTTGTGTTCATGTTGAATTGATTTTTTTTAATGGTAAGAAAGAGCCCAAGTCCACTGCTAGCCGATATTGTCATATTTAGTTTTCCCTTTCTTTCCAGCTTCCCTTCAAGGTTTTAAAACACGTCTACTAGGGAGAGGTTTCCACACCCTTATAAACAAGTCTACTAGGGAGAGGTTTCTACACCCTTATAAGAAATGTTTCGTTCCCCTCTCCAACCGACGTGAAATCTCACAATCCACCAACGTGTCTATTAGGGAGAGGCTTCCACACCCTTATAAGCAATGTTTTGTTCTCCTCTCCAACTGATGTGGGATCTCACAATCCACCCCCTTGGAGCCCAACGTTCTTGCTGGCACATCGCCTGGTGTTTGGCTCTGATACCATTTGTAACAGCCCAAACCCTCCACTAACAGATATTGTTCTCTTTGGGCTTTCCCTTCGGAGATTCCCTTCAAAACGCGTCTGCTAGGGAGAGGTCTTCCACAACCTTATAAGCAATGTTTCGTACCCCTCTCCAACCGATGTGGGATCTCACAATCCACCAACATGTCTACTAGGGAGAGGTTTCCACACCCTTATAAGAAATGTTTCGTTCCCCTCTCAAACCAATGTGGGATCTCACAATCCACCCCCTTGGGATCCCAGTGTCCTTGCTGGCACACCGTCTGGTGTCTAGTTCTGATATCATTTGTAACAGTCCAAGCTCACCGCTAGCAGATATTGTCCTTTTTGGGATTTTCCTTTCGGGCTTCCCTTCAAAACGTGTCTATTAGGGAAAAGTTTCCACACCTTTACAAACAATCCTTCGTTCCCCTCTCCAATCGATATGAGATCTCACGTTAATGGATCAAGCCTTTTGTTTTAAGTGAATATGAACCTGTTTATGGAATGATTAGCATTTGCATGGCTAGGGAAGTTGGTTTTCTTACTTTAGAATGTTGAAATGATCCTCAAAAGCTTGAGTGATGGCTGAATCATTGAAGAAGCTGAAAAAAGGGTTCCTAACAATGCCCAATCGTTTCCCTTTCAACCCATTTGCATTGAGGAATTGTTTGTAGCCACCGTATGGAATATACTTGGAGGATGTTCTGGTGGCTGCATCATTGTAATCAAATCCTACAATGGTGTCAAGAACTATTACAGCATCAGTCACTGTCCTGCCGATTGGCCTGTTTTCACATGTGAAGGTTACAAAGTTTCAGTTCTTATAGTCTCTGTAGAATATTTTGCTGATATGGATGCCAGATTGCTCACCCAATAGTGTCTTGTCTTGGGGAGACTGGAATGACACCTGCTCTACTGGTGAGGCCGACGGTCGGTTTGATGCCGACGACTGAGTTAAAACTAGCTGGACAGAGGATAGAGCCGTCCGTTTCAGTTCCTATTGACACTGCTGCTATGTTTGCTGCAACTGATATGGAGGGTCCACTGCTGGATCCACAGGGTGATGCTGATAAAACATATGGATTCTGAAAAAAAAAAAAATTGTACAAAAGAAACGGTTTTGTGAGATCTCATATCGGTTGGAGAGAGGAACGAAACATTGCTCTTAAGGGTGTGGAAACCTCTCCCAAGTGGACATGTTTTAAAACCTTGAGGGGAAGCCCGAAAGGGAAACCCTAAAGAGGACAATGTATGCTAACGGTGGGTTTGGACTGTTTACACATGGTATCAGAGCCAGACACTGGGCGATGTGCCAACGAGGATGCTGGCCCCTAAGAGGAGTGGATTGTAAGATCCCACATCGGTTGGAGAGGAGAATAGAACATTCCTTATATGGGTGTGGAAACCTCTCCCTAGTGGACACATTTTAAAACCTCGAGGGAAAGTCCAAAGAGAACAATATTTGCTAGTAGAGGGTGAATTGTGAGATCCTAAGTCGGTTTGAGAGGGGAATGAAACATTTCTTAGATAAGGGTATGGAAACTTCTCTATAGTGGACACGTTTTAAAACCTTGAGGGGAAGCCTAGAAGAGAAAGTTCAAAGAGAACAATATCTGCTAGCGGGGTGTAGATTGTGAGATCCCATGTTGGTTAGAAAGGGGAATGAAACATTCCTTATAAGAGTATGAAAACCTCTCCGTAATTGACACATTTTAAAACCTTAAGGAGAAGTCTAGAACGAAAAATTCAAAGAGATCAATATTTGTTTGGACTGTTACACGTTTTTTGTACTTAACATTGAAGGTAGGGACCTAAAATCAAAGCAACACACCTTTCCCTGGCCACCTCTAGCGCTCAAACCAGCAGGAGCAGCAAGGGACCTAAAGTCAGCCCATTCACTCAAGCTAGCCTTTCCCAGTATGATGGCTCCAGCCCTTCTTAGTCTCTTCACCACGCCTGCATCACGGGGCACGATAGAGCCAAGCAACGCGAACGATCCAGCAGTAGTGTTCAACTTATCCTTAGTCCCAATGCTATCCTTCAATAAAACTGGGATTCCATGCAGCCCACAAAGCGATCCAGGCTTCTTAGCCTCACGCTCTCTGTCAGCCTTGTAAGCTTGCAGCAAGGCATCTGGGTTGATTTCTATGACACCATGGACAACCGGGTTGAGTCTGCGAATTTCTCCGATGTAGAACTCGACAAGGCCCCTCGACGTGAGCTCGTTTCGCTTGAAAGCTAGATGGAGGTCAGGTACTGTGGCTTCTCTGATCGAAAATCCTCGAACAGCTGCCGAACGTGGCACCGTCAAACAAAAGGCCACAATAATCAGAAGCCAGGAGGAGCAGGCCATGGAAGTGAGAAGTTGGAGCTTCAATGGAAGTTCTGAAGTAAAAGCCATGGCTTTATGATAATATATAGAAGCTTAAATGGAGGGTTTGGTTGTAGCACTGTTTTGTTGTACATTAAAAATATGAAGATTGGATGAAGTCCAAACCCAAGAGGAAGGCATTGCCGTCCCTGTTCGGTGGATTTGTTTGTTTGTTCATGGGATCTAAAGGTAATGCTTGGTTGATTGATGGGGTTGAAGAAATTTTTAAATGCCTTTCAAGGAATATACAAATTTTGATGAGGAAATTTTAAGTTTTTTTTAGTTCCACAATGGCAGAGTGATCGAACTTTTTCATTTTTCTAATAGTAATTGGCATTTTACGATGAATTGTAAGTTCGCATCCATTTGGAGCAAGTTTAGAATAGCTTAAGTTATTTTAGTGGACCTGCCTCGGAGGGGTCGGGTGGTGAAAATTTTCTGTATAACCTAAATGGGAACGGGAAATATGATCCCGGCCTCATTTTCTTATATGGACAATTTGACATTCTTCAAAAATATCTTTGAACTATTAACTTTCAATAATAATTTTTTAAATTACAAAAATACCTTAAACGTTAGGATTGGATGAAACCATTAGTACTACCGTTAGTACGGTACATAAAACTTTTTTTTTTGAACTTGGAACTAAAACTTTTAAAATAAAGTATTAAAGGTTTCTATCCAAAACTACTTATAAACTATAATTTCATTTCCAACGCTTATAAACAAAATCAAATAAATTTAAAATAAAGTAAGGTTTCCTCCAAAACTATTATCCATTCCCTAAGGCTTATAAACAAAATCAAATAAGATAGATTACAGATTCAAAACTATAGATGGGATATGAATGAATGTTATAACCTATAATTTACACTATGGCACAGACTATACTACTGATGCTGGAACCAGCATGGATCATTTGATAAGATATCTCCCCCCTCCATTCCAAGTGTAAACATCCTAACCAGATCATCAAGCAGCTCGGGTTCGCAGCAGCTGAGGGGAGGACACGACCTCTCGAGTCTTGACAAGACCATGATCGATGTGCCAATTCGTCCACGTTGTACCGATCCTTCCATATGAGTATATTTTCCGTTTTGCATTTAAGGCCATTGCCTTTCAAATTGCATTCACAAAAGAGTAGGTTCATCCTTCAGTGTAATGTGAATTGCTTATGGTGATCAGATGTTCTTCAATGCCTTTCATTGAATCCCCAGTAATATACCATGCCACAGATCCTGCAAAGATGGGTAATACTTATGGGTTGGTAGCCTTGTGCAAGTTCTATGAAGACTACAGCCAGATTAAACAAGTATATGATACTGATATTCATTCAGCAGGAAGTTCTCTTGTGCTCATTTGACCCCTTTTTGTCAAGGTAAGACTTGGGTATAGGACCATACTTTTACCAAATGATATCATATAAAAGACTGTTGAAGAACATATCACAGATTCAGATACGCCTTAACAGATGTCCTAAACCCTTCTTGATGCTATAACGTGAGATCCCACATCGGGCGGATAGAGGAATGAAACATTCCTTATAAAGGTGTGAAAACCTTTTCCTTTTAGACACGTTTTAAAAATCTTGAGGGAAAGTCCAATGAGGACAATATTTGCTAGCAGTGGGTTTTGGCTGTTACAAATGGTATTAGAGCTAGACACCGGGCGGTGTGCCAGCGAGAACGCTGACCTCCAAGAGGGGTGGATTGTGAGATCTCATATTGGTTAGAGAGGAGAACAAAGCATTACTTATATAAATGTAGAAACCTCTCCCTCTCAGACGCGTTTTAAAAATCTTGAGGGGAAGCCCGAAAGAGAACCTAAAGTGGATGATATCTGCTAGTGGTGAGTTTGGGTGGTTACATGTAAGGTTTAAACGATTATGCATACACACAATCATTTCTTAGGTACACGGGATCGCCGTCGTGCAATAATTGGTTAGATATCGAACCATGCTAAAATTTCTCAACTGATGGACAAAAAGGACAAGTAAAAGAGATGTTCAGAAGTCATACCTTGTGAGGAGACTGGTTGTTGTTCTCTGGTTGAATGAAGAATAATAGTTCCAGAAAGGACAGTAATGAATCCACATAATTCAGAAACTATGGTGTTTGCATTCTGGCCTGACCAGTCCTGCAGCATAGACCGACGCAACCGATTTAGATTCGTCGTTTTACACTTGTACAGATGTAATACCCGAGATCCTTAAAGCTATATGGTTAAGTAACTTATACCTTAAACATGATAGCACTAGCAATAATAGTCAACGTCGTGAACATGGCATAATATACAGGAGATACGAGGGCTGCATTGAATGTATCCAAGGCCTGAAACAAAAAAGATCACATCAGTCAACATTAATATACAGTCTCGTTCAAGCATTTGTGTGAAATTCCACATCAGTTAGAGAGAGGTACGAAGCATTCTTTATAAAATTGTGAAAATCTCTCCCTAGCAGACGCAACATTCTTTATAAAGGTGTGAAAACCTCTCCCTAGCAGGCGCATTTTAAAATCGTGAGACTGACAGCAATACATAACGGGTCAAAGCGGACAATACCTGCTAGCAGTGGGCTTGAGCCGTTACAAATGATATCAAGGCCAAACACCAGGCGGTGTGCCAACGAGGACGTTAGGCCTCGAAAGGGGGTGGATTATGAGATCTCACATCGGTCGGAAAGAGGAACAAAGCATTTTTTATAAGGATATGAAAACCTCTCCATATCACATGTGTTTTAAAACCGTGAAGGCTGATAACGATATATAGCTGGGCAAAGCGAAAAATATCTGCTAGCCATGGGTTTGGGCCATTACAAATTTGCTTAAGAAATGGATAGGAAACAACTGTGCCCACCATAGTAATATGACACCAACCTTATTCAAGTAGTTTAGTTGTGTGATGACACAGACTACTGCAACTGTGACAAACAGCCAAGTTTGTGGGTAAGCTACCTGGCTTACCCCTTCAAGTGTAAGCCTTATCGCTATTCCAATAGCTTTAATACTCATAACCTGAATTAACCAAAAACGTTCAGAAAATTGCAATTCAAGTAATAGTTCTAAAATAGTTTGATCTAGCAGAAATGGATAATTACCGTCAATGAACCCATTAAAGAACAGATTCCCAAGTAGACCAGTATGTTTACATGCCCATAGCGAGGCTCAAAATACAACATGAGAGCCAATACTAACAAAGCTATAGTAGCAATGTAGACTAGAAAAGCTGTCCAAGGATTACGAAAAACATATTTTAAGTACAAAATTTGATGATATTTCATTCAATGAACTTCATAAGAATTGACTCTTACCTGGTTGGGTAGCTAAATCCCAAATTTCTTGTACAGAATCAGGAGTATGTTCCTGAGGTGCATGGATAACTATTATAACTGATCCTACAATACAAGATAAGCATCCTAACACGCCCATTTTCTGTAGCCTCTCCTTCAACAAGAAGTGGGCTAACACAGCACTGCCCAAATAGAAAAAGGAAATGTGAGATCCTCCATGAACTCATGAGCAAATAGTACAATAACCTCAAAGGAAAGGAACTTGCCTGATAATGATGCTCAGTGCACCAAGGGGTGTGACTAAAACTGCTGGGGCATAAATATAAGCTATAAAGTTTGCAATCTCCCCAATAATCACTATTTAGGAAGAAGAAAACTCAGGATTAAGATCAACTTCATATTTTTGACAATAATGATCAGACATAAATAGTACTATTATACATACTTGTGACCATTCCTGCCCACCAAAGTGGCTCTAACAGGTATGTATATCCACCAACACCTGTATTAAGACAGAGATTATAAGCATCAACCAGACGTCCATTAGATGAGAAAAAACAAATTCATTAATCAAAGATCTTTTACATTTTCAGTTCATAATGAACTCTATTTAATGCTTAACGCTTGCCCAGTAACATACTAGTTTGCAAAGAACTTCAAATCCAAACCCCTTAAAGCTAGAGATTCCATCCGTTTAGAAGCTCAATTTCCCTGTGTTCGATGATCCATTCTTGAATAAATGCCACCCAAGTATAGACAGATCAAGAACAAAAGTCCACTCGGTAGAACAATTCTAAATCGGTAAATCAAGCATTTCAAAATCGGAAGAACAATTCAACGAGAAAGCAAAACCAAAACCAAGAGACAAAAATTTCATTCGTGAGTAATAATCACAGACCTGCTCTCACCCCTGTGGCTCCGGCACGCTTGAGTCCCTTCTTCTTCAAGATAAAACTCGAACCAATAAACGCACTCGACGCCATAGCCAGAACCAGACCCTTCGTGTTCTCCGAAATCGTCATCTCTCCCTCTCTCTTCGCACACTCAAACAATAGGATTCTAAGAGATTAAATCAAAAAGTACCCACAAACTCCCGCCCGAATCGGATCGCACTCCTAAATTCAAACAAGCCGCAAAAGAAAACAAAAACAGCACAAATCAATCATAAATCTAGTCGCCCAATGAAAGGGAATTATGGGGCCACTAATACAAAACCAAGTTCCCGCCAAAAAGAAGATCACGAGTTCCAAAAAATGAAAGAAGAAAGGCAATGGATCGCCGGAAGTAAGAAATTCCGGTAAGAAAAAGAGATCAAGAGATCTGAAAACTACTTCTCGACGTAACGCACTGCCGTCGTCGTCTTGTCGGAATTTTTCTAATGGGCGGAAGGTTTCCTGAGTTTCTTTCCTCTCTTTTTTTCATTGTTTCAACATTATTATAGCAATACGTGTCGGCTACGTACTGGTTATATTTTAATCCCAATGATAAATAAATTAATTAATAAATAAATACACGTTTTGCTTTTTTCTTTTGAAAAAAAATGAAAATTAATTAGCGAGTTGGGAATTAAAAAAAAATAAATAAATATATATATATATGGATAAAATTAAATTTATGACCCAAATAAATAGGATTCAAGGCATAATTTTTATTCGTATATGAAACTATGTCAACGATAAATTTAATATTAAAAAATTATTAGAATCAAAGGATGAAAGTAATATTTTTTATGTTCGAATCTTATTCTATTTTTCTCAGACTTATTTATTAAATTTTTATAAATAATCTCATGTAGTCATGAGTAACGGAACGGTATATGTGTTTCCGTCACCATTTTTAAATGAAACTAATAATGAGAATATAAAACAATAATTAAAAAATGTTTCAAATTTTTTATTTAATGAATGTCCAAATTTCAATATGAAGGCTGAGTTGGTTTCAATATATCTTTTAATTAATGGTCTAAATAATAAAGGCCGTGAAAACAATAGGAAAATGTTTCAAATATTGTATTATTACGCTACTTTTATCCTTTATTATTATTTTTTTTTTGTAGGAATATTTTATCCTTTATATTATATATTTTTTAAAATATTCTATATTCTTAATTAAAACATAGAATTTAGATTTTTATTTTTTTTAATAATTTAGTCTTTTATATTTAATATATTAACAATTTATGACCGAATTTTATGAATACATAATTTTAATTATTTTTCTTAATGAGAGGCAAATGAAGAACATTATTTAAATCCAGAATATTAAAAGCATGTTGATTGATTTTTTTTATAGCTAAAAAAATACATTTAAAAATTTTATTTTATTGGTGAAATTGTCAAACATTCAAATATTTAAATAAAATTTGATTTTTTTTTTTTTAAAATCCGCCACCACCACATGCATAAATAATAATAATAATAATAATAATAATAATATATATTTATATTTTGGTTAATTTAGCAAAATTAAAACAACCCTCAACGCCTACCCTTTTTTAGTCCTGTGAAGTCAATAGACTCGGATCCCAAAATCTGGATCTCGGTTCCTTCCCAACTCCACCGGAATCCAAAAAGATAAACCATAAAATATTCCCCCACCGCCTGCTTTTTTCAATGAACATAGTTATAATTTTCCAAAAACAAGCTTAGCTCGACGCCAGATCTTTCAAAACCAAACCATGGCAAATAGAAACAAAGAAAAGATATACTTCCATGGACCAGATTTTACGCTCCTATTTCCATCTTGAACAGAGCAAAATCAACCCAATCTAATACCAATTCCACGCAATCAGTAACATCAAGTTTAGCTAAACAAACTAACATTAAAGATCGGATGAATATGCAGATGCAAATAGTTGAACACAGGGACCAGGGATTTATGAGGTAGAGCGCTAAAGACAGCCATATTATTGAAGGTTCTTGGTTTGAACAACCAATTATGTCTAGGAGCCACCGCAGGACCACCACTAATTAAGGTAGAACGGCAGTGGCGCGTTACTCAAGCAGTAGCATAAACCTATGACCCATAGAATAAGAAGAGACTCGCACTGACCTACATTCGCATCAATTTAAACAACATACGCAAATAGGAAATCATCATAGATACCATTTCGGCAGGGCAGCCGACGGTAGAGTGAGTGCGTCCGCCAATCTAAGAGAGCTGGCCACAATCGGCAATCACAACCGGTTTCTTAGTCCTTCCAGAGTCCGATCCGACCTTCTCGATGGCCCTTACCACATCCATGCCCTCAACGACATGACCGAACACAACGTGCGCACCATCGAGCCAATCGGTCTTATCGGTGCAAATGAAGAACTGAGATCCGTTGGTTCCAGGTCCAGCATTCGCCATGGACAAAATACCAGGACCGGTGTGCTTCTTAATGAAGTTCTCGTCGGCGAACTTCGCGCCGTAGATCGACTCACCTCCGGTACCATTTCCGGCGGTGAAATCGCCTCCCTGGCACATAAAATTAGGGATCACACGGTGGAACGACGAGCCTTTGTAATGAAGTGGCTTACCACTCCTGCCGACTCCCTTCTCACCGGTGCACAGTGCACGGAAGTTCTCAGCGGTGCGGGGAGTGACGTCGGCATAGAGCTCTATCACGATCCGGCCGGCCGGTTGGCCGCCGACCGTCATGTCGAAGTAAACTTTAGGGTTTGGCATTCTTTTATCTTTTTCTCCTCTTCAGTTCCCTGAATTTCTCAGCGTAGAAGAAGAAGACCCGTGATTATTGGACTCGGCGGGGCAAGCACTTTATATAGCGGTCAAGCTTCGTGTGTATCTATGAAAACTCAATATCCACCGTTGGATCTAAGACACGTGGTGTAATCTCAGTGCTATAAGTCTAACCATGGTTAGGTTAAGAAACTTCCTAGTTTACCATGGTTAGTTTCGCTATCAATGATTATTGCTTAAGAATCTAGAGAGTATTTCATTTTCGATCTGCGACAAAGTTTGATCCAACGGTGCACGATTTTTCCATTAAAAAAAATTTAAGGCATAATTAAATAATTTAAATTTTATAGAGATAGAAATTAAATTGAAAAATCCTAATATATCCAACAATATGGTTATAATTATAATTATAGTTTAATTTCACTTATAAGACTATCTATATCAACAAGATGCACTTTTTTTTATGATTGACTTAGAGCAAATATTTGTGAGTGACCTAATTTTTTTTAGAAAGAACGTGAGTTAGAACAAAACATGTTAAACAAACACAATTAGTTTGTAAAGATAGTTGTCACTTTTAAGAGTAATGCAAGTAAGTAAGGTTTGAATTTTAGACACAGGTCGTTAATGAAACCATTGTAGGGTCCACAAAGAAAAAAGAAAAAAAGAGTCCTTATTCCAAAACATGGAGGCCAATCTCTCTAAAAAAAAAATTAAAAAGAAAAAAAAAAAGAAAAAGAATATTTGATCCTATGAGTGTAGATAGACCATGGCTTTTGCTTTTGGGAAGAGCTATCATTTGGGTATCCAAATAAAAGAAGGGCTCCAATGCCATTGAGAAATAAAAGATACTTGAAGCATTTAATTTTTAAAAAAGCGCGATGTGATCGCGGGATCAAACTATACTTGAAATAATAAATTTACACTCTTCCATCTCCGTTTTATCCTTTCAACTACACGCTTTTAAATTTTTGTTCCTTTGTTTACGACTTATTTTGTAATCCCCATCAAGAAACATGGACAAATTTAAATCCATGACGTCAAAAATATCTAGACTTATCACATACTAAGTATCATGTAGAGTACTGTCACTTCACGCACCCTATCTATTTGCACGTTGGCAGGTAGGGACTTATCTATGTGATTTGCTACGCTTGCTTGCAGCAATCGGTGGAAGTACTCTAGTAGCTTGCTTTCATTTCTTACCACCAAGCCATGGTTTTCCTTCCCCCCAACTTTTTACTAGCCATGCTAGTGAGCAATTCAATCCATTCTCCAAATCTCCTCATAAAATCATATGCATAGTTCATTTCTCCTATTGCATAGTTCATTTCTCCAATTGTCTCCTCATAAAATCATGAAAGATACCAACAAGACCTCACATGGGGCAATTTAACGAGGGAAACACGAATGTCTAACAATTTTATAGAGAAATTATAACAACTCAATCTCACCACTAGTAGATATTGTCCGCTTTAAGTTTTCTCTTTAGGGCTTTCCCTCAAAATTTTTGGACTTTCCTTTATGGGCTACCACATTACACGTCTACTAGGAAGAGGCTTCTACACCCTAGTAAGGAATGTTTCGTTCTCCTCTCCAACCGATGTGAGATCTCACAGTCCACCCCCCTTGGGGGTCAGTATCCTCGCTGGCAAAACGCCTAATGTCTGACTCTGATACCATTTGTAATAGTCCAAGCTCACCACTAATGGATATTATCCGCTTTAGGCTTTCCCTTTCGAGCTTTCTCTCAAAGTTTTTTGGTTTTGACTTCCCCATTACACATCTACTAGGGAGAGGTTTCCACATCCTTATAAGGAATGTTTTGTTCCCTTTTCCAACCGATGTGTGAACTCACAAAAACTATTCATCGTTCAACATCTAGACGTGGATGATCAGAATTTTCCCATGAAGTAGAGGTAAAAGAAATAAAAAGGAAATGAGGCCTGCATACCCCATGTCATTGGTGATTCAACAAAGTTTCAACTATGATAATCATGTGCTTCAATGAAAATTTTCTAGATTTAGAAAACTGTATCGTTACTAACTTAAGTTCAGATCGGCATTAAGAAACAGAAAATGCGAAGAATTCCTTACAAAACTAGTCAACCTTGACTCTCCTGAAATCTTCAACTGCCTAATGTGGGCTGCAGGAATCTGCACATTGTCAGTGTACTAAGCAACTGGGATGGA
Source organism: Cucurbita maxima (assembly GCF_002738345.1). Classification (NCBI taxonomy): domain Eukaryota; kingdom Viridiplantae; phylum Streptophyta; class Magnoliopsida; order Cucurbitales; family Cucurbitaceae; genus Cucurbita; species Cucurbita maxima. Next base: position 1,983,044 of record NW_019272052.1, read on the forward strand.
GACGAGTCGTCATTAGTTCTTTTTCTTCGACTTGCTCGACGATCGAGTGAATGCAGTTCCCTAAGGATCAGAGGAGGCAGGATTGCAAAAGATATCAGCAGCAGTTTTGAGATTTTCTCAAGACATGTATGAATTTCAGGAACAAAAACAAACCTGAAGCCACTCATCCATAGAGGTGTCAATGGTTTTTGTGCCAACTTCAACCTTGGAAGCAACTCTCTTGGGTTTCTGATACAAGGAATTGCATAGAATTTTATGTCAAAAGTATTTATATCTCTAGAAATGTCTAAAATTAGATAAGATGCACGTCATGCAGCTCCGCCTTTCTCATACTCCACATATTAACGTGAGAGGGAATACTTGTAAACCAGTTCAGATTACATATTTGATGAAAAAATTGCACGCCCTGATGCTGGGACAATAAGTAAACATCCACTATTCGAATGCATAGTCATCATCAAATGAAGACCAGAAAGATCTATACCTTGGAGAGTTTTTGCTGTATTTGACCATGAATCCACAAGCCAAGCAGAACGAGAAGGGCAATTCCAAGAGTAACTAAAAACACAGTCTCCATGCTAATGAGACCACTGGCTTCAACGACTTCGATAGTACCGTTAAAGAAGACGCTTTGGTATGCGGTCTGGTCTATTTCGTAAAAAATGGTGCCCACTAGATCAAAGTTTCCAGGCTGCAGATCAGGAATATATTAAGTTAATTTCATTTTATAGATTTTTCGAACTACAAAATTGATAAAGAAAAGCAGGTTGGTAAGTATATAAACTGAAAATTCATATTGCGAGGACAAGGAACTGCTATAATAACGATGATGAATATACCTGCAAAAACTTGCTGACAGCAAATATGTATGGGTAAGAAGCTTGGGTTGATGGGGGCACCGTTGCGTTGTGGAAAACCTACAAGTATAATGAGGAAGATGATATAAGTTAAAATTATCGAGCTGAAGTTAAACGAAAGAGAAGCTGTGTTAAGAAAAGTGAAAATATAACTGGAAGTTCATAACTAGTCTTTATAACCAAAGAAAGATAGGACTTCGAACTTCAGTTGTAAATTATGTAGCATTATCTTGATGAGAGAGGGAATAGTTATTCAACAGATGCGAATCAAACCAATAGCAGCATGATATCCAGCAATGAATATCCTAAAGAGAGTTTCTATTAACATGCAAAACATATTAAAAGAAAGTTTGCACTGACCAACAACAGTCTAAAAGAAGAAAAGAACACGAGCCAAACTCTATATTCATTACATACAACTAAATTAATGATGTCCAAACACCAATGAGCCAAACTCAAAGAATTCTAGGTGGTCTTGATGTCTTCTTCGAGGAGATTACCAAGTTCTCCAATCTCCACAAGAAATTTGTGAGATCTCACATCGTTTGGGGACGAGAACGAAGCATTTTTTATAAGGGTGTGAAAACCTCTCCCTTGCAGACACATTTTAAAACCTTAAAGGAAAGCCCAAAAAGGAAAGCTCAAAGAGGACAATATATTGTTAGCGGTGGGCTTGAGCCATTACAAATGGTATCAGAGACAAACATCGAGCGATGTGCCAGCAAGGAGGCTGAGCTCCGAATGGGGGGTGAACACGAGGCGGTGTACCAACAAGGATGTTGGGCCCCAAAGAGGGTGGATTGTGGGTCCCACATCAATTGGAGAAGGGAACGAGTGTCATTGAGGACGCTGGGCCCTGAAGGAGGGTGAATTGTGAGACCCCACAACCTCTTCCTAGTGTTTTAAAAACCTTGAGGGGAAGCCCGAAAGAAAAATCCCAAAGAGAACAATACCTGCTAACGGTGGACTTGGGCGGTTACAAATTTAATGAAACTCATGATCTTAAAATCAAAATACATAACACATATTTCATAAACAAGTTAGTGAAACTAAATCTTCCCAACACAACAAATCTACTCTGTAAAATTTGGCATTTAACTGATTGAGATCAAAACACAGGCAAATCAAATTGTGGTACAATGCTGAAATCATTAAATATAATGGAGAACGTTGAGATCATACAACAACTCTATCTAATAATCACATTGTTCTTGTCAGGATGTTTTACCTGTCCAGTAAGGTTTTGAATCAACATACGATGATCAAAAGTGTAGTGAACGCTGGCCTTAATAGCTATAATGTTCAAGCTCGATTCCCCTGGATTAACAAATAACAGTCGAGGATATTATTGACTAATAAGATTTTGGATCAATGGTAAGCCATAAAAGGTTTAATGAATGCTGGCCTTATTTCTTTGTTATTACATTCAAGCATGACTCCCAGTTGAACAAAGTTCAATTAAAGAAGTGAATGTACTACAGTCAAGAACATAATCTCAGATAAAAACCCACTTTGCCAACAGAGAGCAGAAATTAAAAAGAACAGATTAAAGTTAGTTTACCATCATTTTTCACTCCGGCGAGTAGTTCAGTCTCTTCACCAGCAGGCACAACTGCAATGGAAGGCATGAACTTCAATGTCAATAATAGATATCATAAAAGTATGACTATCAAAGAAAAAACACTTACTGCGTGCACTGTTTTTTGGAAAAACGCAGACAGTATCAACTCCTGGAGCAGGGCCGAAGTTCACTTCTCCAAAATCCTGAGAATCTTCTTCGCCCACAACTCCAAGATCACTAGCTTCTTCAACAGCCTCAGATGATTCGCCATCAGAGTCCGATTGACTTGTGGCAGCTGTTAAGCAAGTAAACAACAAAGCAAATGTAAAATGACCCGCTAAAACAATGAAATCCAATGCACTCAAAGCCAGATTTAATATAGATTCCTAATGACCATTTCATTCATAAAATTTTCGATAACGATCCCTCAGCATAGTCAACCTCAATCCTCAAACGAATGATTAATTAATCAATTACGCTCATTTCACCATCAAAATCAGTGATAGAGCAACTAAATACTAGTAGGAAAAGACACGATCCAACGTAAAATGAACAATCTGAACTCCCTCCCCTCCGATCCACCAGAGAGACAATCAAACCCCGAAAAAGTCAAAGATCCAGAAGCCAATAAAACGGAAAATTACCATCATAAACCCTACACGCACAACAAGATCGAAAATCTAATAAAACAGAGTAATTCCAAAAGACCAATCCGCAAGACCCAAATGATGGAAAAACGTGTAGATCTAAGATTGGAAAAAGAGCAAACCTTGGAGAAATGGAGAGGCGAGAAGAAGAAGTGCGAGGAAGAAAACTCTGAAGGTTTTCATGGCGACAATGGCGAATCAAACGGAGAGCGTAGATTGAGGAAACTCCGATTAGAGAGAGAAAGGGAGAGACGACCAAGCTTCGATTTTCGATGGTCAAACTTGGGGATCTATGAGCGACCTTTACTTTGGGAATCGAGAAGAGAACCCGGTTACCCCAATTTCCCAATATATATATATATATATATATTTATTATTATTATTATTATTATTATTATTATTATTATTATTATTTAAAATTAAACCTACAAAAATAACTTCATTTTGTAATATACTTTTTAAATATATTTTATAATTCAATAAAAAAAAATAGCACTCTTAAAATTTTGTTTATTTCACAAATTATTTTTTAAAAGTATTTTTATAGATTAATTTATTAATAACAATAACATTAAATCATACCTTCCTAAATGATGATGTTATCCGAGAAGAATTAGCGTGTCTAAAGCTACTCGAATTTTTATGTTCTTTTTTATCATATTGATCCATTAAAACTAAATAGCTTCTAAAGTGAGTACTCATTTCCCTCCCGCAATGGCAAGCTCATCGAAGTAAAATATCGTCATCCTCACTACATGTGCGATGTTTTTTTAGCTCAAGTCATAAATAACTTATCTAGTTTCACTTCTACTTTATCGCTCGATTGTAAGACTCTAAACCTATTGAAAATTGTTAGGAGAAAAGTCTCGCATTGGCCAATTAAGAGATGATCATAGATTTATAAGTAAGAATTATATCTGTATTGGCACGGGTCCTTTTGAGGAGTCATGAGAGCTTATGCTCAAAGTAGACAATATCATACAATTATAGAAATTTGTGATTCGAAACAATCCCGATCGAGTGTGCTCGGGAAAGCGTCGAAATAGGGTTTCTTAAGAGGAAGTTATTTGTATAAATCCATAAACAGAGCATAATGGCCTAAGCTGACTTCGAATCAGCATAAACCATGAAAACAAGACACACATGTTTCTTGAAATCCCCAATCCCGATCCCGACCGGCATCTACAGCTGAAACACGACAAGCATCATCTTCCAAACATCTACTGTCTCCTGCTGCAATGGAGCTCCGACCACGACACTTGGTCTCTCCAAAGGTTAGACCGACCAATAGATGTTTCCTAGAATATCTTGTTTGAATATAAGCTTTTGGATAAGATGGGGATGGAGTTTTCTAGATTCTGAAACCCATGTGGGGTTAGGGTAAGGCTTCTTCTTTAGACATTAGACAAACAAAATGTCAACTGGGTCAGGGTTTGATTTGGGTTCAGACAAACAAAATGGAAGCAAGCCCTTCTCCTTCAGTTCTTTGTTTGTTCTTGGTAGCTATGTGCTGTTATTTGGCAGGCATCTTTCTAGCTTTCTTTGGATTCAATTTTTGTGGGGATAATATGCCTTTCTTTTTGCTGTCTATTCATAACCAAAGTCTTGATCCATGTGTTTGTGCTGCAGGTTGTTTTGATCCCTTGGATCCTAATGGAAATGTTACGATTACTTATGATATTCGAACTTGGACGACTCGTGGATACGTGGTGAGTTTAATGTTTGTGCTTAGCCTATACATGAAAGTCGTCCTTGCAAAGATTTAGAGTTTGTTGATTTAGTAAGTTGGAACTTCTAAGAACCACGACTCTCTATAATGGTATGATATTGTTCACTTTGAGCATAAGTTCTCATGACTTTGCTTTTAGTTTCCTCAAAAGAGCTCGTACCAATGGAGATAGTATTCCTTACGTAGCTAGTGTGGGACTCATCTCCTAGCAATCCTCTCCTCGAACAAAGTACACCATAAAGTCTCCCCTGAGGGTTATGGAGCCCTCGAAGAACCTCCTCTTAATCAAAACTCGACTCTTTCTCTGGAGCCCTCGAACAAAACACACCATTTGTTCGACACTTGAGTCACTTTTGTTTACACCTTTGAGGCTTACAACTTCTTTGTTCGACATTTGAGGATTTTATGAACCTGGCTAAGTTAAAAGACATGGCTCTGGTACCATGTTAGGAACCACATACCTCCACAACGGTATGATATTGTCCACTTTTAGCATCAGTTCTCATGGTGGTTTCCCCAAAAGATCTCATATCAATGGAGATAGTATTCCTTACTTATAAACTCATGATCAACCTCTTAACTAGCCGATGAAGGCTCCTCTCCCAACAATCCTCAACACGATCTTCTAATTTGAGCAATTATCCTCCAAATTTACAATGGATCAATGACATTATTACTCAACTAGAAGCAACTCATAATGAAACTAACCCCAAATTAGGCCTTAAATCCTTAACCGGCCTGGAGTTTCTCGTTCTTTGATAGAAAGAATTAGCGCTAAGATTTGTAAAACGTACCCTGTGATCGACCGTCCGTGTGCTTTTAGCTTTTTCAGGTAGGCGACTCCCTGCTAGAAGTCACTAGCAACCATGTCAACTATCTAAGAGTCAAGCCATCACTATTGCTTTTCATCTCAGATGCCTTCAATACTCAAAACAAACAATTCAATTGGATTCATTCACTCCCACTAATGGGACAAGTTTTCATGTCTCTTTCTTGAAGATGTCTTCTTTGTTCTTTGTTCTATCATAGCATACAATCCACGTCCATCGTTAGTAGATATTGTCCGCTTTGGCCTATAACGTATCGTCGTTAGCCTTACGGTTTTTAAAACGCGTCTGCTAGGGAGAGGTTTCCACACCCTTATAAATAATGTCTCATTTCCCTCTCCAACTGGTGTGGGATCTCACAATCCACTCCCCTTGAGGGCCAGCGTTCTCGCTAGCACACCACCCGATGACTAGCTCTGATAGCATTTGTAACAGCCCAAGTCTACCTCTAGTAGATATCGTCCCCTTTAGCCCGTTACGCATCACCGTCAACCTCATAGTTTTTAAAACGCGTCTGCTAGGGAGAGGTTTTCACACCCTTATAAGAAATGCTTTGTTCCACTATCCAACCGATGTGGGATCTCACATCCAGTGTTGTTTGGAACTACTAAACCAAACAGAGTTATAAGTTCAACTTAAAGTTCCAGGGTAATTACAACAATACCTATCATTCAAGTTAGTTTGTGCAATTTTCACTGGTTTTCATCATTTGGGTTTATCTAGAAGATAGGAAAGCTATGAACTTTCTCACCAACATGTCATTCTCAGGGGAGGGTCACTGTCCAAAACTACTATCAGTTCCGACACGTGGAGAAGCCGGGTTGGAAGCTGGGGTGGACATGGACGAGGGGTGAAGTCATCTGGTCAATGAGTGGAGCTTTTGCAACTAAACAGGGGAATTGCTCGTTGTTTAAGTTTGACACTCCACATTCCTGTGAAGAGAGCCCTGTCATTCTTGATCTCATGCCAGAGGCATCGCCCGAAAACCGATCGGAGGGTTGCTGCCGCGGTGGGGTTCTTTCTGCTTGGGCTGTGGACCCTTCCAAGTCTTTCTCTTCGTTTGAAATTTCAGTTGGGAGTATGGATGAAGATGGCCATGAGCAACCACCGGCCAATGTTACACTCAAGGCGCCTGGTCTTGGTTACACTTGCAGCCCAATTTTGGACGCTCATCCAACCGTTTCTTCTGTCATTGATGGCAAAAGACAAGTTCAGGTTTTTAGTAAGTACTTCAAATGAATTTACATTGCCTTTTGGCACTGGAAATTGCCCAAGTGCCCAAAAGAATGGCACAGTCTGCTGATTCCATGTTTGAATCCAACTCTTGTATGCTACCCAATCGCTTTCATGATATCAAATTCATAGTTTTTTGGAGTCTATTCTTGTAACGGTCCTAGCTCACCGCTGGCCGATATTGTCTACTTTGGGGTTTTCTTTCAGGGTTTTGAAACGGTCGGCTAGGGTGAGGTTTTCACACCCTTACAAAAGGGAAAGTCCAAAGAGATAATATCTGTTAGCGGTGGGCTTGGGTTGTTAAAAATAGTATCAGAACTAGACACTGGCCCCCCAGAGGAGTTGGATTGTGGGAGGTCACGCATCGATTGGAGAAGGGAACTAGTGCCAGCGAGAACATTGGGCCCTGAAGAGGGGTGAATTGTAAGATTCCACATTGGGTGGGGAGGAGAACGAAACATTCCTTATAAGGGTGTGGAAACCTCTCCCTAATAGACGCGTTTTAAAAACCTTGAGGGAAAGCCCGAAAGAAAAAGCACAAAGAGGAGAATGTTTGTTTGCTGTGGGCTTGGACTCAGGCTTATTATAAGCAGAAGTCGACGACCCATAGAATGTTTAAAGGCTTGGAAAGGGACCTGAGTGACGTGTGATCTCTTACTAGATTTCATGTTTCTCTTTATGCTTTGTGTCTGAAGCTGTTTTGTCAGTAAAAGGAAAAACCCATCTCTTTATCTTGGAGAAAACTTCGACCAAAACCTTAAAGCAGAAGCTTGACTACTGGTTTTTGCAGGAACATGGAAGTCAACATGTACTTAGTCCATGTTTGTGGCGAACAAGACACCACTCTGTTGTGTCTCACTCTCAACTTTTTACAATCCATCCATCACACCCTGTCCTACATGCCGCTGTGGTTGCAGAAAGGAAAACAAAAGCTCTGTTCAATGTACAAGGTATTTGCTAGCTCATTTTTAACTGCCATGCGAGGGATTTTTGGTCCACTTGTGACATTCATTAATCAGTTGAGATCCCACGAGAGGAGAACGAAGCATTCCTTACAAGGGTGTAGAAACCTCTCCTAGACGCATTTTAAAATCTTGAGGGAAAGCCCAAAGAGGATATTATCGGCTAGCGGTGGTCTTGGGATGTTACAAATGGTATCAGAGTCATGCACCGAACAGTGTGCCATTAAGGACGCTGGGCTCCAAAGAGGTGGATTGTGAGATCCCACATTGGTTGGAGAGGGGAACAGAGCATTCCTTATAAGGGTGTGGAAATCTCTCCCTAGTAGACGCGTTGTAAAACCTTAGAGGGAATGCCTAAAGGGAACAATATATGCTAGAGGTGGGCTTTGACTGTTACAAATAGTATCAGAGCCAGGCACCAAACGGCGTGCCAGCGAGGACATTGGGTCCCAAGGGGGTGGATTGTGAGATCCCACATTGGTCGGAGAGGGGAACAAAGCATTTCTTATAAGGGTGTAGAAACCTCTCCCTAGTAGACGTGCTTTAAAACCTTGAGGAAAAGCACAAAGAGGACAACATCTGTTAATAGTGGGCTTGAGCTGTTACAATTGGTATCAGAACCAGACATCAAACAGTGTGCCAGCGAGGACGTTGGACCCCAAGGGGGTGGATTGTGAGATTCCACATTGGTTGGAGAGGGAAACAAACATTCCTTATAAGGGTGTGGAAACCTTTCCTTGGTAGACGCGTTTTAAAACCTTGAGGTAAAACCCAAAGAGGATAATATCTGCTAGCGGTGGGCTTGGGCTGTTACACTTGCTGGGCTTGGGCTGTTACACTTGCAGCCCAATGTTTTAAGAGAATAATTGGGAATATGTGGTCACAACGAGTGCAAGGGCGAAGTCTAGCAGCATTGTATATCGGTACTATATTACGGTTGTTACGAGTGTTGTTGTGCAGATGCCCAAGCAAACCGCCCTATTCATATTCTCTTCTCTATTTGACTCGTACATTTTCTTGTAACAAGCTATCATGTTTCTCTTGACACCAGACAAGAATACCAATTATCGACCACGGATTCTTCTAACAATCTCGCCGCAGTACAGTGCTCGGACCACATGTGCCCGGTTCGGGTGCATTGGCATGTTATGACGAACTATATCGACCATTGGAGGGTGAAACTCACAGTTTCCAACTACAACTACAACAGAAACTACTCAAACTGGAACATCCTAGTACACCATCCAGGCTTCAAACAATCAACAGAAGCATTTAGTTTCAATAGCTCACAACTTCCATCCTTCAGATTTGGAGGTACATTACATATTTCTTCTTCTACAACGTTTCGACACGGTTAAACAATGACATTATCAAACCGGTTGAAGCAATGTTTTGACACAGATTTTGTAACAACCCAGATCCACCGTTAGCAGATATTGTTCTTTTTTGGCTTTCCCTTTCGAGCTTCCCCTTAAGGCTTTAAAACGCGTCTGCTAGGGAAAGGTTTCCACTTATAAGGCTTATAAAGGTTGTTTCATTCTCCTTCCCAATCGATGTGGGACCCTCCGACAAATCCACCCCCCTTTGGGGGCCAGCGTCCTTACTGGCACAACGTTGATGTCTGACTCTGATACCATTTGTAACGACCCAAATCCACCAGCAGATATTGTTCTATTTGGGCTTCCCCTCAAAGGCTTTAAAACGCGTTTGCTAGGGAAAGGTTTCCACACTTTTATAAAGGTTGTTTTGTTCTCCTCCCCAACCAATGTGGAACTCTCACAATCCACCCCTTTTAGGGCCCAGCGTCCTTACTGACACACTGTCTTGTATCTACCCCCTTCGGAGACTAGTGAGAAGGCTGACACATCGTCCGATATCTAGCTCTGATACCCAAATCCACCGCTAGCAGATATTGTACTCTTTTGACTTTCCTTTTTAGGCTTCCCTTCAAGGCTTTAAAACGCGTCTGCTAGGGAAAGGTTTCCACACCCTTATAAAGAGTGTTTTGTTATCCTCCCCAACCAATGTGGGACTCTCACAGATTTGTCGTGTGTTTGCAGGCGAGTTGGCTGTCTTTTGGGGCATTGAGTATTACAACACAGAGCTTGTGCAATCCACTGATATCAATGTGGGGCATGTGACAACAGAGATTGTTCTTGAAAAAGACTTAGAATCATTCACATTAAGCAATGGTTGGGCGCTTCCAAGAAGAGTTTATTTCAATGGAGATTACTGTCAGATGCCTTTACCAGACACCTTCCCAATGCTACCAAATGGGAGTTCTAAGCAAACCCTCTCCATTCTCCTCTTTTTGGCCTTTTTGTTTTGGTGAAAGCATAGCTTGGGTTGATTGGCTGGTTGGCTATGCATTGTAAATGTTAAAAGATCTCTCTTTTTCGCACGGGCTTCCTCTGCCATCACCAATCCAACCTATTTAGTGAGTTTTCGTGGGAGTGGGTCGTGGATTGATAAATATTATGGCAAACCCAAATGAGGTATCATCTTGTTCGGGCTAATTGTTAAATATTTATATTCGAGAAAGATAGAGCTATACTATTAACTGATTAGACCGACTCTTTTACCGTTGCTTTGAGTTTTTCTCGTTTTGGTTGAGGTAGATCAAATATAGAATGAAATACAAAACTACAAGATGGATTCTCTTCAATGCATTTTTTTTTTAAAAGGATACTATGCTCGGTCTCTCAAAGTATTGAAGGCTTTTAGGGTTTACACCTCGACCTTAACGGCTTTCAGTAATGTAGAACTTAGTCTCTCTTATTAACGGTAAGTTTAAAATTTGTAGTAAAGTGTATAAATTACAATATTTGATTTAAACATGTGACCTAATTATTTACAGCAAACTACTAAAAAAAATTGGGTAAAATTGGGTAAAATTAGGGTTTTAAGTGTAATTTCACCACTCCAAATAAATATCTTAGTATATCAAATCAATAATTTTCAAATCAACGTCAAGGCAAAGTCCCATGTGTCAATTGCCCTCCGAGTCTCCACAACATTGCCACCAATCAAATCTCTCCACGTGGCTGTGTTTAATTAGTTGCGCACATACATTTAGAAACCCAATACCCACGTCGGCCCAAAATCCGACGTTTCCTTCCTAACTCCCCCGAAACTTTTTTATAGGGACTCCGTTCCATGCCTCATTTCATAGAGAACCTCAAAGTGGCTCTAGTTCATTATATTCTATCCATATCTAAATTTCATTCGTTTAATACGCCTGTGATGTCATTTTTAGTCAATTTGTGGGACTCCCTCCCAACCATCCTCCCCTTGAACAAAGTACACCATGAAGTCTCCCCTGAGGTCTATGTAGTCTTCGAACAACCTCCCCTTAATCGAGGCTCGAATCCTTTCTCTAGAGCCCTCGAACAAAATACACCTTTTGTTCGACATATGAGTCACTTTTGACTTTGTTCAACACTTTAGAATTTGATTGATATGACTACATTAAGGGTATGAATCTGATACCATGTTAGGAATCACATATCTCCACAATTGTATAATAATGTCCACTTTGAGTATAAACTCTCATGATTTTGCTTTGGGCATCTCCAAAAAGCCTCATAACAATGAAGATACATCCTTTACTTATAAACCCATGATCAATCCCTAAATTAGCAAACTGACTGTCATCCGGGGCATACTTAAATTTATTTAATTATAGATAATACTAAAATAATTTTATTATTATTATTATTATTATTATTATTATTATTATTATTATTATTATTATTATTTTCCCCATCAAACAGCCAAAATGAATTCAAACCACGAAAATCATTGGATATTGAAATTCCAAGTTTCAAATAACTGAAATCCCTAGCAAAGAGGGGAAGAGAAAAAAAAAGGCACCTCGCTTTTGAAACAGCCGCCGTTGGAGGCTGTTTTACAGAGACTCTTTTGCCACGTTCTATACCATTTTCGCAAATTTTCTACCCATTAGTCGTTTGCAAGTCCCTTGATTGTCCTTTAAATTGCTAAATAGTCTCGACCATTGATAGCCAAGATCACCATGACTCTTCCCCAGGACATTCCGAGCTCTGCAGAGGATTACATGGATTCTCAGACTCACAGCAACCGCCCAATTTCATCTATTCTCATCATAATCGGTAATCCATCTTCGTATTTGAGTGATTTTTTTTGTATATACTTTATGTTTACTTTCTCAGTTGGGATTTCGACTGTTGGGTTGTGATTTGGCGATTCAGCTATGCAGACCGAAGCGCTTCCTTTGGTGGAGAAGTTTCAGCTTTCCGAAGATCATAACTCTGTGTAAGTTATTTTGTTCAACCTTGATGCTCTGACTTGCTAGTCTGGTTGGTGTTCTATCCATTTTTGTTGAGGATTGTTGAGAGAGGAGTCCCGACTAACTAAGAGATTGATCATGAGTTTATAAATATCAGAGTCATGCCCTTAACTTAACCATGTGAATAGAATTTTTAAATGTCGAACAAAGTTGTGAGTCTCGAAAGTGTAGTCAAAAGTGACTCAAGTGTTGAACAAAGGTGTACTTTGTTCGAGGGCTCCAAAGAAGGAGTCGTGCTTGATTAAGGGGAAGCTTCGAGGGCTCCGTAGGCCTCATGAGAGGCTCTATGATGTACTTTGTTCGAGGGGAGGATTGTTGAAGATTGTTGGGAGCGAAATCCTACATCGGCTAATTAAGGTGTTCATCATGAGTTTATAAGTAAGGAATACATTTTCATTGGTATGAGGCCGTTTGGGGAACCAAAAGCAAAACATGAGAGCTTATGCTCAAAGTGGACAAATATCATACCATTGTAGGGAGTCGTGATTCCTACTTGAAGATTTTTCTTGGTTCTTGGTATGGCTTCGTTCTTCTTTTTTATATCAAGGGCTTGATTGTGCAGGTTTCCAAAGGAGGTTCCGTGGGTTCGTTATCATGGGATGTACAAAGATCTTCAAATTAATTTAATTTGGCCTGGAAAGGATTCAGCATTGGGTATGGATAATTTATCTCGAATCACCTTGTTTTCTTTGATTCATATCTTTCAGTGGAGGATCTCCATGGACTACTAATGTTAACGATTTGTAATGCATTTCATAAACTGACCTTTAGCATCCCCACAGGTTCTGTTCAAGCTCTGTTTGATACACCTGATTACATTTAATCTCTGGCATGCCTTCTTTTGATAGTTGAGCTAGGTTTCTTTTTGAATCCCTTTATTACATGATCTGGTTCAGATTGGCTAGCTATGGCTGCAACTTAGGTGCTTATTATGATCTTACCTATGAAGTATAGATATCAAGTTTAGTTTTTATGACGTCTTTGTGTACTCAACGCTTCTTTACGTGCTGGATACCTGAATTTATATCTTTAGTACTAGAGCGTTAACTTTTTAAAAAATAACGGTCCAAGCTACCACTAGCAAATATTGTCCTGTTTAGGTTTTCCCTTTCGGGCTTCCTTTCAAGGTTTTTTAAACGTGTCTGCTAGGGAGAGGTTTCTACACCCTTTTAAAGAATGCTTTGTTCCTCTCTCCAACCGATGTGGGACCTCACAATGCATCCCCTTTCAGGGCCAGCGTCCTCACTGGCACTTATTCCCCTCTCCAATCGACGTGGATCTCATAATCCAATTGTTAACTTGGCTTTGGGTGTTTTTAGACATTGCTTCATTAGCATCATACAACCAGATTCGTTTCTTTCATCATTTTGGAATAATCATCTGTTGCTATATCCTTGTGTTTTGACTGTTTCTGTTAGTTCCATGTTCTTCTTTGTTCTTCACCTTTTTTTTGATAATGTGTTCAAAATAGAAGTTACAATGTAAGCTATCTGTTTCTGAAGTTCAAGTTACCTCTCAGGAGTTGATAGTGTCGGCACGATTTCTGCTTCGCTCGTAACCTATGCTTCTATCCAAGCATTGCAACCAGACCTGATCATCAATGCAGGCACTGCCGGTGGTTTTAAGGTATGTGTATATCTTTGATAGCAATCTATTTTTAAGGCTTCAGTGTTAAAACCATTTTTTTCTTTATCATGCATATATTGCTGCCTTGCTACACAGATTTGTTCTTTTAACCTTGATTCAAAGTTAAAAAAAGAGCATCAGACTAGTGTTTCCTTCATGGGACATGTTAATCTCTTTTTTGGGGTTTTCATCGTCTTTCCTTTTGATCTTCTTTTTCTCTCCCTTGAACACTATTTGTGACATTCAGCACTCAATCTTAGTGATGTTGTAACAGCCAAAGCCCACCACTAGCAGATATTATCCTCTTTAGGTTTCCCTTTCGGACTTTCTCTCAAGGTTTTTAAAACGTGTCTGCTAGGGAGAAGTTTCCACACCCTTATAAAGAATGCTTCGTTCCCCCTCTCCAACCGATGTAAGATCTCATAATCCAGCCTCATTTTGGAGCCCAACGTCCTCGCTGGCACTCGTTCCCCTCTCCAATCAATGTGGGATCTCACAGATGTTCTCCCCCCTCCTTATATATGTTTCAAATCGTTGAATTGTGGTTGTTTCCAAATCGTTGAATTGTGGTTGTGTTCCTCAATCCAACAATTGTTGAATCTTTTTAAAATTCTGGGATTTATTTTGTAGTTTAACCTACTAAACAATTATGAAGGATTAAGGTCACTCTTATTTGCGTTTGACTGATGATTGGGTTGCATGCTATCAGGCCAAAGGAGCTAGCATTGGCGATGTGTTTCTGGTATCTGAGTGTGCCTTCCATGACAGACGTATACCTATTCCAGTAAGTATTATTTTCTAGAGCTGAAGAGGCATAATGTATGCTTCAATTTGCAAGTATCGTTGAACTTAACGGGTCGATCGTCTTTTCTTGTACGTCGTAATGGCATGTTTGTATGTACAAGTTGAGCACTTTGTGCTGTGATTTGTGATAGTCTGATAGAGTATTAACAGCTTCAATTTTCCTGCTGCTTAATTCTGCCTCAAAGGATTCTTTTATCAGTATGAGATGTACTTTACAGGTTTTTGATTTATATGGAGTGGGATTGAAGCAAGCACTGAAAACACCGAATCTTCTCGCAGGACTCGACCTAAAGGTGAATTTCTTTCAGAAAGATTTAAATAGGGTTAACATTATGGTATATTTACTCTCTCTAAGTTGGATAATCCACAGCATTAGTTTGTTTTGATACTGCGATCTTATTAGGTAGTCACTTCTGACCTTCAATGTGATGTAAGGGCTCCTAGTTTTCTTTGAAACATATTTCAAGCTCCCGTTTCGAATAGCTTTCACGTCGATGATGTACCTGAAATGTTTCACCCATATGCATCATTACATGAATATAGATGTAAAGCAGAGCCAAGAAGTTAAATTTAAATTTGAAACTGCATGAAATCTTCCTGCTGTTTGAAACATTAGTTGAACATGTGCTACAAGAAGCATGCCACTGGGCTTGATATGTTTGTTTTTATTACAAATTTTCAGTTTTCAATGTTATCAACTTCTATCTAAGTTGGAAAGAAATCACTTTCATTGTCCATGAAGTGAAGCACTCTGAAAATGTCATGATGATCGAGTTTGCAGAATAATATATATTTGATCAGCTAAGTCGTTTCGTTTCTTCTATCAGGTCGGAAAATTATCAACTGGTGACTCGCTGGACATGTCTGTGCAGGATGAAGCATCAATTATAGCTAACGATGCCACAGTTAAAGATATGGAGGTAGGTACCTGGAGTTAGCAAAGGCCGACACTGGCATAGATTTCTTTCGCTTCAAAATTTCATCAAAGTCTCTAACTCATTGATTTTGAATTTCAGGGAGCAGCAGTTGCCTATGTTGCAGATATGTTCAAAGTTCCTGCAATATTTGTAAAAGCTGTAACTGATATCGTCGATGGCGAAAAACCAACTGCAGAAGAATTCTTGCAGAATTTAGCTACAGTTTCTGCTGCATTGGATGAAGCAGTGACACAAGTTATACATTTCATCAGTGGAAAGTGCATTCATGAACTGTAATGTACAAGAGTCAAATAATACCCAAGCATATATACTTTTGGAAATCATATTGTGTACTCTTTTTATTGTACGTTAAAATGTCTTTCGGCCTGCTTGAGCAAACAAATCGATGTAGCAAGTGAGATTTGTCTCTTTTTATATGTGCTTTCATGCACTGAGTATTTGTAATGTGACTATGATGAGGATGGATATCAAACCATGTCGACTCAACTGTACTGCAAAAGCACTAAATACACACTTTAACCAAATCTATACCTTACTAATATGCACAGCCTACATGAATCCCCTGCTTCTTAACTAATTACCATTCTAAAATCTTACCTTATTTTCAAATCACATGCCTTCCATTGTAGAGTTTGAGCATTCAAACTACCTTTCTAGGTGATGAACAGGTAGTGTCACTTTATTAATAGCTTTCTTGTCCCTGCAAACTGCAAAAAATTGTTTGATTCCCAAGTTTCTTTGAAAAGTTGGAAATGAAAGATATGAAAAACATAAATGGGGCACAAGAAGCCTACAGGGGAAAGGCCAACTCTGGTAGAGCTACGATCTTGGCACTTGGGAAGGCCTTCCCTCCCCATCTTGTCCCTCAAGACTACCTGGTCGAGGGCTATTTCAAGGATACGAGCTGCGATGATTTAGACCTCAAGCAAAAGCTCACCCGACTCTGTAAGAACTGATTAATGCTAGAGCTTGTAAAACTTCTCATTTTAACTGAATTAACTGTCATCCTGTACTGTAAATCCATAGGCAAGACGACAACAGTCAAAACCAGATACGTGGTGATGTCAGAAGAGATCCTGAAGAAATACCCAGAGCTAGCAATGGAAGGCCAAGCAACAATAAAGCAGAGACTGGAGATATGCAACAAAGCTGTGACAGACATGGCCATTGAAGCCTCACAAGCTGCCATTAAGAACTGGGGAAGACCAGTTTCAGACGTTACCCACTTAGTCTATGTATCTTCAAGTGAAGCTCGCCTACCTGGTGGCGATCTCTTCCTAGCGAGCGGCCTTGGGCTCAGCCCTCACACCCAGAGACTCATGCTTTACTTCATGGGTTGCTCTGGAGGCGTGGCAGGCCTTAGAGTCGCCAAAGACTTAGCTGAAAACAACCCCGGAAGCAGAGTCCTGCTTGTCACCTCTGAAACCACCATTATTGGGTAACTCTTTAAACACTTGCCAAGGCTCATATTATTGTTCTGAGAATTTAAACATAAACATCATTTTCTTTGCAGCTACAAGCCACCGAGTGCAAATCGGCCATACGATCTGGTAGGCGTGGCCTTATTTGGGGATGGTGCAGGGGCGATGCTAATTGGCACAGACCCTGTTTTCGGCATTGAACGGCCACTCTTTGAGCTCCAGACAGCAACCCAGAAATTCATTCCAAATACCCAGAACATAATCGTCGGGAGACTGTCGGAGGAGGGTATTAGCTTCTCAATAGCAAGAGATCTCCCTCAGATAATCGAAGATAACATCGAAAATTTCTGTGAGGCATTTCTTCAAACACTTGGGCTGCAAGAAAAAGAATACAACAAACTGTTCTGGGCAGTACATCCAGGAGGGCCAGCGATACTGAGCAGGTTAGAGAAGAGACTCGAATTGTTACCTGAGAAGCTGACGGCGAGCCGGCGAGCTCTGATGGACTATGGAAATGCGAGCAGTAACACGATCGTGTACGTACTAGAATACATGGTGGAAGAAAGCTTGAAGAAGAAGATGAGTGGTGGGGAAACTGAGGAATGGGGATTGATTCTGGCATTTGGACCTGGGATTTCGTTTGAAGGGATTCTGACGAGGAATCTTGCCGTGGGAGCATAATTTTCGTCTGGATTATCAGTCTGAAAATTTCGATTTCTGTTATACGCTGCTTTCAGAAAGGTTAATGGAATGATTTGTTTGAGAATCATTGTGTTCATCTTTTTTTGTTTCTTCAAGCTATTTCCTCCTTCACTCACCTTTTCCTCTGCGAAAACTTCGAAATTGGACTGTTCTTCGATGCTGACGAATGTTTCATTTCATGAACTTCTAAATCTTTAATTTTTATAGAAATTAAATGTATTCCGATGTCTGACATTCTTCACCTTGAGTATAAACTCTCATGACTTATACCCATGATCATTTCCTACGATATTGTCCATAAGATACCATGTTAGATGGACACGACTCTCTACAATGATATGATATTGTCTACTTTGAGCATAAGTTCGCACGACTAAATTTAGGGCATTGTGAACACGACTCTCCACTCTAATATTGTCCACTTTGATTGTTACTTTGAGCACAAGTTCTTTTTGCATTTGTTTATAAACTCATAATCTTCCCTAAATTATTCGATATGAGACTCTCATCATCCATCTGTCTCATCAAAGTTAAGATCAAATAGTTTTTAAAAAATTAAATTTTACTAAAAAATTAAATTTTACTAAATGAAAAATTAAAAATTTAGTTTTATTAAATATAAGATTTAAATTTATATATCAATTTTTATGGTGATATTTTCAAAATACAAACATTCTTAAAAAATAGTTAACAAAATAAAAAATAATAATAATAATAATAATAATAATTATCTTTAACGCCCTCCCCATAAACATTTAATATTTAATTATTAATTTTTAAAAAATTAAGTTCATAAATATTACTTCAATTAATTAATTTTAAATTTTTTATATTGTACTTTTTAAAAGTGGGTTTAATGCTAAGTTTTGAAAATATATATATATATATATATATATATATAGAGGCTCCTTTGATAAAAATTTGAACTTTTTTATTTTTAAAATTAAGTTCTCCTTGAAAGACTTCTACCCAACGTCTTTATCATCATTGATAATTAACGAACAAATTTGAGCACGACAACAAACATATTTCTATTTATTCTAAGAGGTCGTAGATTTAATTTCCACTCCCTCACGTGATTTAATAAAGTAAAAAGGAAACAATAAAAAAAAAATCTAACTTAGGTTAAATTTCGAAAAGAACCGAACTTATCATTTTAGTTCAAACTATATGAAGAGCAATCATTTGAACCTACCATATTAAAGGGTAATATAATTTTTCAAATAATAAGGAGGAGAGGTATGAAGCACATTCTTTAAAACTTGATCCAAGCTAATCTACCAAAAAATTTAGTTTTGATTTAGTTTCTTTTGAATAATGATACATTGAACAAACTCTAGGTGGGAAACACTAGCACTCTTTATGAAGACCCGTAGAGAAGAGATTACAAGACATTCTGTAAAATACTAATACACTTTGCTCTATTTGCTCCAATTGAGGCGACTTGAATTTCTTGGATGAAAACCGTGATAGAGTAGAAAGATATTTATCCTATACGCCGGATAATTTATTCCTAAAAAGTTTAATAGACAATAAGCTCATACAATTATCAAGCTTGACCCTATAGAGCTAGTGAGCTAGTGATGATATTTTAACGGGAAGAAATGCTCACATACATATAAAGTATCTTTTATAATAAAATAAAACAAATCTGATGCATACATTCATTCAAAGGAGTATATCATTTTTTACCTTAGACAGCTCTGCTCAATATGTTTACTAAGAGGATGGTGTCAAAAGTGAAGAAGAACAGGCTAGAGGCTCATGCACAACAGAACTAGAAGAAACTGAGATTGGATTACCTTCCAACTGCAACATGACTGCCCCCAGAATCTCAGTTAATAGTTTCTTGAACTCGTCTTCTTTAACCGCCTTCCTGTCATCCGGATCTACCATCTTGAATACACCAACAAGCAGCTTGTCCATCTGCAGATTAGATTATAGACATCAAGCGTTAGTTTCAGTGATGATTAGTTAATGTCAGTGACGATCGTTGGTTGTTTTGTAACCTCGTCGAGGGCACCGAGCGGTGGTAGACCGGCTAATGGAGCAACCAAATCCAGCGCCAACTGCAGATGTTCCTTTGGCAATTTCCCATTTTTATCTTTTGGGACACTCCGAAGTGCCGTGTTAAGTGACTGCATCAAGATTAAATTATGACAGATGATGGAGAGAACATGATGCAAGAACAATCTTAATCAAGCAAGACTACTGAAAACAGTTCAATGATGCAATATATAATAAACTCAATCCCACCGATAGTAGATATTGTCTTCTTTGGGTTTTTCCTTTCGAGCTTCCCCCTCAAGGTTTTTAAAACGCGTCTGCTATGGAGAGGGTCTAGCCCTACTCCGACCGATGACTGACGCGTCTGCTATGGAGAGGGTCTAGCCCTACTCCGACCGATGACTGACTCTGATACCATTAGTAACAGCTCAAGTCTACCGCTAGCAGATATTGTCCTCTTTGGGTTTTCCCTTCTAGGCTTTCCTGGAAGGTTTTAAAACACGTCTATTAGGGAAAGGTTTCCACACCCTTATAAGAAATGTTTCGTTCCCCTCTCCAACCAATGTGGGATCTCACAATCCACCCTCTTGAGGGCCAAGCGTCCTCACTGGCACATTGTCCGGTGTCTGGCTCTGATATCATTTGTAACAGCCCAAATCTCCTGCTACCAGATATTGTTTGCTTTGAACAGTATCTACGGTGGGCTTACGCTTTTTCACAATATTACCTTGTCAAGTTCGAATTTGTTGGATATCAATCTTCTTATGCTGCTTCCATCAAAGGTGTTTTCACTGTGAGCAACAATAACAGGCTGTTCTTTAAGGCGTTGAGCCACGTGCTCCGCCGCTCTCTTGAATTCCAACAACGTCTCTGGCGAGACAGGCTTGTCCCAATTCTCAGCTGCAGCACAGAATTCCAAAGCTGGTTCGACAATATCGCTCATAACCTAATGAAAAGTTGGAACAAATTCAATCATAAAACTACTAGAACATGAAGAAATCCAGTCACAGTTCAGCTAAGAGATCAAATAATTAATTACCCAGGGGTCTGAAAGAGGAGGCATCCCTTGTTCCACAGTAAGATATTCAAAAGCTTTAACAATGTAATCACGAAGAGATCCTTCAGGTAGCTCGATTTGTGAAAAAGTGGCGACCATCTCAGGCTCGTACGCAGGGCCATTGATGAATTCAAGAAGGTCTTCTCCATCAATCCGAAGTATAACGATAGGATCTCGCTTCAACCCGGCAGCCATGCCTAGCAGAAAATCAGAGAGAACTGCTTTGAACTCGGTCTTGCTTACCTTCTCTCTTGATCCATGTGTAAATTCACTCAATACCTGCATACCAGCCAAAGAAAGAACCCCATCCAGAGCAGAAATTGTTGAATGAACTAACAAGAATGGAAACAGTTTGCAATAAAGAAGACATATTTGACAAAACTCAAGGAAACAAAGTCAGAAGTAGAATCACAACCTGCCTAAAACTGCAAATCTGCAATATATTTTGGCAACAAAAGACAAGTAGGTAACAAGAACAGTTTTATGAACAAAAGCTTTAACACTCTCTTGCTGAATTATTGGAGCAGAAAACTTGTTTCATTATTATTGAGGTCAGATGTTGACAATTCTAACATTGTTAATGATCAAAAGGGATATTGTTTTCAAAGCACTCGCCATAGATTCCACCTTGTAAAAAGGGGGGAAAAAGTCAAAAAGGAAAAGAAATGATGAACTGAAAAGGAATCCAGAAAGTAGTAATGAACCCACCGGCCATGTTGGACCGGAGGCTGGATGCTTCTCAAGGCATCTGTAAATGGAAACTAATAATTTGCATTTTTTAGATAAAGGAAAGGAAAGTAAAATCATCTTTATCCACTAAACTTTTTGTAATAGCCCCAGCCCACCATTAACAAATATTGTCCGTTTTAGCCCTGTTAGACATTGTCGTCAGCCTCACAGTTTTAAAAACGATGTTTGTTAGAGAGAGGTTTCCACACTCTTATAAAGAATTAAAAATACTTCGTTTCCCTCTCCAACCAACGTGGGATCTCACAATCCAGTCTCCTTGGGCGCCAGCGCCCTCGCTGGCACACCTCCCAGTGTCTAGCTCTAATACCATTTGTAACAGCCAAGCCGACCGCTAACACATTTGTTGGATGATGAAAGTCCCACATTGGCTAACTTAGGGAATCATCATGGGTTTATAACCAAGGAATACTCTCTCTATTTGTATGAGGCCTTTTGGGGTCAAAGCAAAACTATGAGAGCTTAGAATCCTCAAATGTCCTCCTCGAAGGCATAGTCCAATAGGGAGAGATTTTCACGCCCTTATGAACAATGTTTCGTCCCCTCTCCAACAAGTATGATCTCACGTCATCATAATCAAATTAAAAGTGATCTTTGGGAAGGACAAGCATTACAGACAATATTAAAAGAAACAATAATAATCTCATAAGTCCCATCAAAACTTCACAAAACCAGAAAATGTTCTCCCAATTGCACGTTTGGACAAAGCCAAAAAAAGAACACCAAGAACTTGTATCAATCTCCTTGTCATCCATCATTAGAGCTAGATTGAATTTGTCAAAGCTAGAGTTAAAACAAGAAAACAACATGAACAAAATTTCCCTCCAATTTAATAACACCATAATGATGGTCTCAAATAGTGGGGACAAGACGGACACCACTTTCTACAGAGTTTATTATATAGAATGGAAAACTCAATTCAGATCAAAACAATCATTAAACGAAAACAGGAACAGCAATTAATAACAAAAGGAACAGTTCTTATCGTTTTCCGGAATTCGCATTCGGAAATTCCAGAAGGAATCCAATCAAAGTATCTCCGCAGTATATAATCTAAAAAAAAACCTAATGTAGAAGAAGAACAACACCATCTGAAATTGCACGAAAAGGAGAAAGAAAGGAAACCTCAGAGTAAATGTTATCGGAATCAAGCGAAGTGCCTTGAGGAGGAAGGCCAAGAGCAGCACCAATGTCGGCGACGGCAGGATGAAGCTCTTTGAGAGAAAGCTTGCCGTCTTTGTCGGTGTCGAGCTCGTGAAACTTATGGTCGACAAAAGAGGAGAAGACGTGTTTGTTGGCAACCAACTCCATAATTTCTGAACCGTCCAGAATCTGTCCGGTAGATCGCTTCAATGGTGAAGATGATGATGAAGGTGAAGAAGAAACAGTATCCATTTAATTTTTTCTGCTTTTGATTCTCAAGTCCTGTGAACTGCGCAAGCTTTTTGCTGAGATTCTTGTGAGAGAGAGAGAGATTATTGGCAATGGCGATCAAATTGGTTGATTACGCTTCATTGATTACTGAATTCGGCCATTACTGCAACTTCGAGAAGGAACAAATTCAAACGGATTCGTCACTTTCTTCTTCTTCTTCTCTCTGTATTTTTCTTTTTCTGTAAGCTTCAGAGATGAAGAAACGTGTCCATTGATATATTACCAACTTCATTTCTGATTTAAATTTCAATAAAAATAAGTGAAATTACCATTTTAGTCAAACTCTTGCATTTTTATCTTTTTTTTTTAATTTATAATTTTTTTTTATTTTATGTCTAATAAATTTTTTAAAAATTCTATTAATTCTATTTTTACTAAATAGTCACCCGAGCATATTTTAGAGGAGATAGACGAAGACGTAGAGAGGGCCCCCACTTTGATTCCCGCCCCTTTAGCATCTTCGATCCGAGATAAAGGATTAATCCGTTAGGTCTTTTCGTTCCGGAACCGGCCAGTAATAGACCTACTTACCTTGCTTATGAATCACCAGCTGAGCTAACTTCGATTCTATTGGTTTGGTGGTTGCTACTTAGACGATTTCTTTATGCCTATCATAGAACTTCGAGGTACTAATCCACGACAAACGATACGAGAAATTGAAAGAACTCATTTACTCCACAAGGGCGACTCGTGAAAATACATAGGTTTATTACTCGTGCAAATGAACTCTTTCTTGTCAACTCAGACAACTTCTTATAGCTACAAATTTCTTTTTTTTCAAGTTTTTAATAATTTCGATTTGAATTTTTTTGATAAAAAGAAATCTCACGTAAAATTATCTACGATCAGTTCCGACATGTATTTTCGCTTGACCTAGCTTCAACATTTATCATAAATGTCGAATCATCAGGTGGTGGGTTGTTTCCCTCTCTTTAGATGAAGCTTATTTTTACCTCTAACCTGGTAAAGTCACTATCAATGAATTCCCGAGCGTGAAATGTAATAAAGGTGGTTGACCTTTCTTTCCCGGATCTCAAGCAGGGAAACGCGGGATGGAAGGCAGACCTTTGTGCTTGTTTCAGGAAGTACTTCGACCACTCTTGGTTGTATATGGGCACAACTCCCCCTTTCCCCGTTCTACTGTCCAAAACATGTCAGCCGTTCAAAGTTCAAATACAGGATCATACTTTTCTCAAATGGATACTGCTTTAAATTGGTGCCTACGATTGTTCGAGAATTGTTATACGAGGTACGAAAGCTTAAACATTTTGTATTTGTAATTTTTAATCATCAAAAGGGTGAGATTAAAAAAACGCTATAAAAAATAATATTATTTTTGTAAAGTAGAAATCGAGAAAATATAATAATGCAATATTAAATTATACATAAAAATAAAGTCTTCAATGTTTTAGGGTAAGTCATAGATAAATGAATATGGTCATGATGGTGAATTCCTATTTTGCCACTAGTACGTGTGTGGTAGAGACACGTGTGGCGGTGAGTGGCTTGGGCCGGAGCTGAACACACGACTCTTCTAAAACTTCTCCTACACGTGACCTATTACTCCCACGTGTCAAAATACTAACAATTTTCTCCAATATTATTATGGGAAATTTTAAATTACATAAATTAAATTTTTTTTTTTTAAAAAAAAATTAAAGGTTTAATAACATATTTATATTAGTGAGTTTTTTTAAAAAAAATTAAACTTTCATTTATATTTATACTATGGATGGACAAAAGGGTATTCATTTGACTCGAGAACTTGGTCAATCTGAATTACTTAATCCAAATTATAAAGGTCGGGTTATTTTTTTATTATTATTTTCTTTTTGTTGAGTTTAATTTTTAAATAGCAAAACTTGGAATCTATTTTGCGGATTGATAATTTTTTGATCGGGTCAGCCTACCAATAAAAAAATAGGGTTATAATAATAAAGATTAAGAAAAAAATTTGATGTTTGAACCGATATTAGCGACGTTTTGTGACTCATAAATGTTTGAAATTTAGATTTTTACTAGATTTTATTTATTAATGTAACATTAAGTAGATTTTTTATAAATAATTAAAAAAAAAAAACTTACAACCTAATTGAGGAATAGGGAGTTGGGGATTAGGTTGAATTGTGAACTTTATTGGAGTTGCATAGGTCACGAACTCGAGTTGATTCAAACAATTTCTTTAACCCGATCTAACTCATTGTACGCGTTGCATAGGTCACGAACTCGAGTTGATTCAAACAATTTCTTTAACCCGATCTAACTCATTGTACGCATGTAACTCCATTTGCCGTAGCTCATTCTTGAGAAGCTGCCACTACCAGAGCAAAAAAACCACACAGGCTTCTTAGATTTGGAACAACCTTTGAAGATCATTAATTCACGAGAAAATTAGTTATGAAACGAGACCAAAGTGGTTATGAAACCGACCTAACTGCTTTAGAACTTTTTCGGTGGTCAAATCTTGTCAGCTTAGAAGACCGATGTGGCAGGGACAAGAAAGCCTTCTGATTCCCTCCTCCTATTTAAATTTTTAACTTTGTTAAATTCTCTTTTCATAAAAGGAGTGGATTGTGAGATCTCGCATCAGTTGGAAAAGGGAACGAGTGCCAACAAGAACGCTAGGTCCGAATGGGGGACGGACTATTAGCTCAATGGTAGAGGGCACCCCTGATAATTGCGTCGTTATGTCTAGGTTGTGAGGGCTCTCAACTACATGGATAATTCAATGTGCTCATCCGCACCTGATCCTGAGATGGATAGTGAGATCGTATATCGATTGGAAAAGAGAACAAGTCCTAATAAGGACGTTGGCCTTCAAAGGGGTGGATTATAAGATTGCATGTCGGTTGGAGGATAGAATAAAACAAGCACATTTTTAAAACTTTGAAGGACCATATGTGCTACCTCTCAACGTCAAATGCTGGGGTGTATGCAAACATGGCGTTGAAGATAAACAAAACGAGACCGATGGTTCGATGAACACTAACGAAACATGGCAAACGATGATATAGAAGTGAACGGATTCTAATGATCTAATGATTCAAAACAATACATCAATGGCTAAACTCTAAAACCCCTAATTTACAGAGCTCCACCATTTTCAAGCTTTTGAAGCTTTTAGCAAATGGATTCCCAGTTCTAATCAATTTCAGCATATGGCTCAGTTCAATCCAGAAGTTAAACTCAGAAAATGATCGTGCGCACAAGGTATCGTAATCCTACCAACCTGATGCTCAAATCCAAACTCTTCAGCAGCTTGGCTCAACAGTTCTTGAAACAGGGGATTCTTCAAGTACGACAATGGCACCACAAATCGCTTCCTCTCATCTTCTTCCTCCCCAACATACACCACAAAATGGCCTTTCGGAACATCCGAACAACCCGATCGGTGATGCGACGACGCTGATCGGTGAGTTATTTGCCTTGCGTGATGAATGATCTCCGGCAGTATACCCATGTCGCTAAGTGTTCGATGAAATGCCCCACAGAGGTGTGTCAAAATGGTTCTAATTTTTCTGTCTCTTTGAGCTCGAAATCGTGTAGCTTTATATAGAAACTTTTTTTGGGGGATTTGGATTCTGATTCTTCTTCCCTTGAAGTGGTATTATCCAAAGGCCCAACTTGGACTAGAATGGACCCACCCACGATGGCTCCGCTCGGATTAGTAGGAATGAAAAAGAACGACTCGTGGCCTGATCAAGACATCACGTTTAAGCGTTGAGTGTACGATGTAAAGCAATGCACTTTTGTGTAGTGTTATAAAAAGCAGTGCGACACTCGAAACGTTCAGCGATTGAAAGCTACAACCTTTACAATCGNAGGTCCGAATGGGGGACGGACTATTAGCTCAATGGTAGAGGGCACCCCTGATAATTGCGTCGTTATGCCTAGGTTGTGAGGGCTCTCAACCACATGGATAATTCAATGTGCTCATCCGCACCTGATCCTGAGATGGATAGTGAGATCGTATATCGATTGGAAAAGGGAACAAGTCCTAATAAGGACGTTGGCCTTCAAAGGGGTGGATTATAAGATTGCATGTCGGTTGGAGGATAGAATAAAACAAGCACATTTTTAAAACTTTAAGGGGAAACCTAGAATGGAAAACTCGAAAAGGACCATATGTGCTAACTCTGAACGTCAAAGGCTTGGGTGTATGCAAACATGACGTTGAAGATAAACAAAACGAGACTGATGGTTCGATGAACACTAACGAAACATGGCAAACGATGATATAGAAGTGAACGGATTCTAATGATCTAATGATTCAAAACAATACATCAATGGCTAAACTCTAAAACCCCTAATTTACAGAGCTCCANAGGTCCGAATGGGGGACGGACTATTAGCTCAATGGTAGAGGGCACCCCTGATAATTGCGTCGTTATGTCTAGGTTGTGAGGGCTCTCAACTACATGGATAATTCAATGTGCTCATCCGCACCTGATCCTGAGATGGATAGTGAGATCGTATATCGATTGGAAAAGAGAACAAGTCCTAATAAGGACGTTGGCCTTCAAAGGGGTGGATTATAAGATTGCATGTCGGTTGGAGGATAGAATAAAACAAGCACATTTTTAAAACTTTGAAGGACCATATGTGCTACCTCTCAACGTCAAATGCTGGGGTGTATGCAAACATGGCGTTGAAGATAAACAAAACGAGACCGATGGTTCGATGAACACTAACGAAACATGGCAAACGATGATATAGAAGTGAACGGATTCTAATGATCTAATGATTCAAAACAATACATCAATGGCTAAACTCTAAAACCCCTAATTTACAGAGCTCCACCATTTTCAAGCTTTTGAAGCTTTTAGCAAATGGATTCCCAGTTCTAATCAATTTCAGCATATGGCTCAGTTCAATCCAGAAGTTAAACTCAGAAAATGATCGTGCGCACAAGGTATCGTAATCCTACCAACCTGATGCTCAAATCCAAACTCTTCAGCAGCTTGGCTCAACAGTTCTTGAAACAGGGGATTCTTCAAGTACGACAATGGCACCACAAATCGCTTCCTCTCATCTTCTTCCTCCCCAACATACACCACAAAATGGCCTTTCGGAACATCCGAACAACCCGATCGGTGATGCGACGACGCTGATCGGTGAGTTATTTGCCTTGCGTGATGAATGATCTCCGGCAGAATACCCATGTCGCTAAGTGTTCGATGAAATGCCCCACAGAGGTGTGTCAAAATGGTTCTAATTTTTCTCTCTCTTTGAGCTCGAAATCGTGTAGCTTTATATAGAAACTTTTTTTTGGGGGATTTGGATTCTGATTCTTCTTCCCTTGAAGTGGTATTATCCAAAGGCCCTACTTGGACTAGAATGGACCCACCCACGATGGCTCCGCTCGGATTAGTAGGAATGAAAAAGAACGACTCGTGGCCTGATCAAGACATCACGTTTAAGCGTTGAGTGTACGATGTAAAGCAATGCACTTTTGTGTAGTGTTATAAAAAGCAGTGCGACACTCGAAACGTTCAGCGATTGAAAGCTACAACCTTTACAATCGAAAGACTCGAAAAAAAATAACCTTTAGCCATCTTCCACGGTTTGTAGATAAGAAAGAAAAATACAGTCATGGACATGAGTGCACCACTTAATATATGACATGTGTGAACAGGGTCTCCACGAGCTTACTCTCGTTGCACAATAGACAGCTCAATCTGATCATCCCGACCAAACCTTGGACTTTGAGGAGCTCGGGAAAGTCAACTAAAACTTTAACCTGATTCGAGATGTCGTATGTCCTACATTGTTTTCCACCACTCTAGGAAAGTGGATGATCAAGAAGGATTCACTACTAAAAGGGCTACCAATTGGGAGTAGTAGGCTTTCCATTCCTTTCCAACACTTTATAGGAAAGCACTTCTTGGTGGGTGGAGGACCTTATTAGAATTTGAACATATCCTAAACCTTCCATTTGCATCTTTTTCCTAGAAGATCTATAAGACAGATTGCAGGAATCTTATTGGATCGAGTATTTGATCAAACCGACGTAAACCTAGCTTTACTTTTTCACGTGACTCGGTCGTAACGTACCGATAAAGCTATAAGTATTTGATAAAATCAACGTAAACTCGTATAGCTTTTGTGAGATCTCACATTAGTTGGAGAGGAGAACGAAGCATTTCTTATAAGGGTGTGAAAACGTCTCTCTAACAGACGCGTTTTAAAATCGTGAAGTTGATGGTAATACGTAACGAGCCAAAGTTGACAATATCTGCTAGTAGTGGACTTTGACTGTTACAAATTGTATCAGAGGTAGACACTAAGGGAGATGAATTGTGAGATCTCACACCGTTGGAGAGAGGAACCAAGCATTTCTCATAAGGGTGTGAAAATCTTTCCCTAATATAACCGTTTTAAAATCGTGAGACTCACAACATACGTAACAAGCTAAAAGCTAAAGTGGACAATATTTATTAATGGTGAGTTTGGACTATTACAACTTTACATACCGACAAAGTCATGAGTATTTGATCAAATCGACATAAACCTGTATAGCTTTACTTTTTCACCTCACTCACTTGGTCGTAACATACCGACAACGTCATGAGTATTTGATTAAATCAACGTAAAACCGTATAGCTTTACTTTTCCACCTCACTCACTCAGTCGTAACATACCGATAAAGCCAAAAGTATTTGAAAGTCGTTCGATAATTCTTCTATGTTCCACTCTTTGTGTTATATTATTTAATTATATTCATTGACCTAAAACTCGAGTAAAGCAAGAAATTATAATATAATTATTTAGAAGAAAAAACTCAAATTTTAATTAAAATGTACGTTTTTTACTCAGTTAAGCTAGCCATATCGGCAATTTTGTTGTCACGCGTAAAGTAATGAACTTTGCACAAGATAACACGTTTTATTCAACGTATGGATCTTATTTTGTTTGTAAGGTTGTAGGTCATTTTATTGAGCTAAAAGAGGGGCCGTCTTATCTNAGCGATTGAAAGCTACAACCTTTACAATCGAAAGACTCGAAAAAAAATAACCTTTAGCCATCTTCCATTGTTTGTAGATAAGAAAGAAAAATACAGTCACGGACATGAGTGCACCACTCAATATATGACATGTGTGAACAGGGTCTCCACGAGCTTACTCTCGTTACACAATAGACAGCTCAATCTGATCATCCCGACCAAACCTTGGACTTTGAGGAGCTCGGGAAAGTCAACTAAAACTTTAACCTAATTCGAGATGTCCTATGTCCTACATTGTTTTCCACCACTCTAGGAAAGTGGATGATCAAGAAGGATTCACTACTAAAAGGGCTACCAATTGGGAGTAGTAGGCTTTCCATTCCTTTCCAACACTTTATAGGAAAGCACTTCTTGGTGGGAGGAGGACCTTATTAGAATTTGAACGTATCCTAAACTTTCCATAAGACAGATTGCACGAATCTTATTGGATCGAGTATTTGATCAAACCGACGTAAACCTAGCTTTACTTTTTCACGTCACTCGGTCGTAACGTACCGATAAAGCTATAAGTATTTGATAAAATCAACGTAAACTCGTATAGCTTTTGTGAGATCTCACATTAGTTGGAGAGGAGAACGAAGCATTTCTTATAAGAGTGTGAAAACGTCTCTCTAACAGACGCGTTTTAAAATCGTGAGGTTGATGGTAATATGTAACGAGCCAAAGTTGACAATATCTGCTAGTAGTGGACTTTGACTGTTACAAATTGTATCAGAGGTAGACACCAAGGGGGATGAATTGTGAGATCTCACACCGTTGGAGAGAGGAACCAAGCATTTCTCATAAGGGTGTGAAAATCTTTCCCTAATATAAGCGTTTTAAAATCGTGAGACTCACAACATACGTAACGAGCTAAAAGCTAAAGTGGACAATATCTATTAATGGTGAGTTTGGACTATTACAACTTTACATACCGACAAAGCCATGAGTATTTGATCAAATCGACATAAACCTGTATAGCTTTACTTTTTCACCTCACTCACTTGGTCGTAACATACCGACAACGTCATGAGTATTTGATTAAATCGACGTAAAACAGTTTTTACTCGGTTAAGCTAGCCATTTCGGAAATTTTGTTGTCACGCGTAAAGTAATGAACTTTGCACAAGATAACACGTTTTATTCAACGTATGGATCTTATTTTGTTTGTAAGGTTGTAGGTCATTTTATTGAGCTAAAAGAGGGGCCGTCTTATCTTAAAAAGATAGGAACGAGTTTGTCTAGATTCAATCGATCTGAAATTCTAAGAGCAAAATTAGCATACAGTCACAACGACGAATAATAATAATTGACGTGGACGTTGACATTGACACTTTTTGCATTTATATCGAAGAAAATTTGGTCCATGATTTTTAATTTTTATAACATGAGATTGAAAATTCATCCTATTTGATTGTCTTATTTCAAATTTATAGATTTTAAATTAAATGATAGGCCGAACATTAAAAGTTAAGTGACCTCTTTAGGAATTTTATTAGAAAGTATACGAGTGAGAACAAAATATCATAAAATGTCTCGTATTGGCCTGTGAAGATAGTCTTTATTTTTAGAACCAGTTTAAGATAAGTAAGTAACGTTGTAACAACTCAACTCCACCACTAAAGATATTGTCCGCTTTGACCTGTTACGTATCACCGTCAGCCTCACGGTTCTAAAATACGTCTACTATGAAGATGGTGTAGCCCTACTCCGACCAGTGTGTTGCATCGTCCAGTAATGGGATCTGATACCATTTGTAACAACCCAAATCTACCGCTAGTAGATATTGTCTACTTTGGCCCGTTACGTATCGCCCTCAACCTCACGCCTTTAAAACACGTCTACTATGGAAAGAGTCTAGCCCTACTCCGACCAGTGTGTTGCACTGTCTAGTAACTAGTTCTAATATCATTCGTAACAACCGAAATCCACCGTTAGTAGATATTGTCCGCTTTGGCTCGTTACGTATCGCCCTCAACCTCACGATTTTAAAACACGTCTACTATGGAAAGAGTCTAGCCCTACTTTGACCAATGACTGGTTTTGATACCATTTGTAACAACCCAAACCTACCGCTAGTAGATATTGTCCGCTTTGGTCCGTTTGTATCGCCCTCAACCTCATAGTTTTAAAACGTGTTTACTATGGAAAAAATCTAGCCCTACTCGACCAGTGCGTCACATCGTCCATTGACTAGTTTCAATACCATTTGTAACAACTTAAACCCACTACTAGCAGATATTGTTCACTTTGACCCATTACGTATCACCATCACCCTCACGGTTTTAAAACGCGTCTCCCTTATAGGGGTGTGGATTATAAGGTCCAATATCAATTGAAGAGGAGAATGAAACATTCCTTATAGGCTATGAAAACCTCTTCCTAATAGACATGTTTTAAAAACAGTAAAGTTAACGACGATACGTAACGGGTCAAGCTGACAATATCGATCCTTTCATCAAACGTGGGACATTTGTCACATTTTCAACCATTAAATATCGGATCGGGATCCGCGTGAGCGAGCTTAGGTGGCAAATAAATAATGGGAGGGAAGAAGGTAGATGAGGGGTACAAGAAAATGAATGCCATTTGTCAGCACCCTAACACCCACACATTCTTCTTCTTCTTCTTCATTTCTTGCATGTCATTCTTTGTATTTGAGCTTCCCGTACTCAAACGCTCGTGAGGCGACAGCCTGCGACGACCCCTTTTCCATTAAAGATCCGACAACCTCCGAGAGACACGGCCGTTCTCCGACACTACGGTTCCGCGTCTGCCACCTGTCCAAACTTCAAAATAATTTAAANTTTTGTTTGTAAGGTTGTAGGTCATTTTATTGAGCTAAAAGAGGGGCCGTCTTATCTTAAAAAGATAAAAACGAGTTTGTCTAGATTCAATCGATCTGAAATTCTAAGAGCAAAATTAGCATACAGTCACAACGACGAATAATAATAATTGACGTGGACGTTGACATTGACACTTTTTGCATTTATATTGAAGAAAATTTGGTCCATGATTTTAAATTTTTATAACATGAGATTGAAAATTCATCCTATTTGATTGTCTTATTTCAAATTTATATATTTTAAATTAAATGATAGGCCGAACCTCAAAAATTAAGTGACCTCTTTAGGAATTTTATTAGAAAATATACGAGTGAGAACAAAATATCATAAAACGTCTCGTATTGGCCTGTGAAGATAGTCTTTATTTTTAGAACCAGTTTAAGATAAGTAAGTAACGTTGTAACAGTCCAACTCCACCACTAAAGATATTGTCCGCTTTGACCTGTTACGTATCACCGTCAGCCTCACGGTTCTAAAATACGTCTACTATAAAGATGGTGTAGTCTTACTCCGACCAGTGTGTTGCATCGTCCAGTAATGGGTTCTGATACCATTTGTAACAACCCAAACCTACCGGTAGTAGATATTGTCTACTTTGGCCCGTTACGTATCGCCCTCAACCTCACGCCTTTAAAACACGTCTACTATGGAAAGAGTCTAGCCCTACTCCGACCAGTGTGTTGCACTGTCTAGTGACTGGTTTTGATATCATTCGTAACAACCAAAATCCACCGTTAGTAGATATTGTCCGCTTTGGCTCGTTACGTATCGCCCTCACCCTCACGATTTTAAAACGCGTCTACTATGGAAAGAGTCTATCCCTACTCTGACCAATGACTGGTTTTGATACCATTTGTAACAACCCAAACCTACCGCTAGTAGATATTGTCTGCTTTGGTCCGTTTGTATTGCCCTCAACCTCATGGTTTTAAAACGTGTTTACTATAAAAAAAATCTAGCCCTACTCGACCAGTGCGTCACATCGTCCATTGACTAGTTTCAATACCATTTGTAACAACTTAAACCCACTACTAGCAGATATTGTTCACTTTGACCCATTACATATCACCATCACCCTCACGGTTTTAAAACGCGTCTCCCTTATAGGGGTGTGGATTATAAGGTCCAATATCAATTGAAGAGGAGAATGAAACATTTCTTATAGGCTATGAAAACCTCTTCCTAATAGACATGTTTTAAAAACAGTAAAGTTAACGACGATACGTAACGGGTCAAGCTGACAATATCGATCCTTTCATCGAACGTGGGACATTTGTCACATTTTCAACTATTAAATATCGGATCGGGATCCGCGTGAGCGAGCTTAGGTGGCAAATAAATAATGGGAGGGAAGAAGGTAGAAGAGGGGTACAAGAAAATGAATGCCATTTGTCAGCACCCTAACACCCACACATTCTTCTTCTTCTTCTTCTTCATTTCTTGCATGTCATTCTTTGTATTTGAGCTTCCCGTACTCAAACGCTCGTGAGGCGACAGCCTGCGACGACCCCTTTTCCATTAAAGATCCGACAACCTCCGAGAGACACGGCCGTTCTCCGACACTACGGTTCCGCGTCTGCCACCTGTCCAAACTTCAAAATAATTTAAAACTCGTCTATATAGTTAATTTGAGTTGGATTATGAACCTATTTTGACGGTCTTACAGGAGAGTAAGTTCAAGCAAGAAGGAAAAGGGTGTCGGTTGAGGAATCGGAAAGGGGCCAAGCCGGGGGTCAGGTTTCTTCTTCTTTTCTTACTGTTCCTGGTTCAGTAGTGAAGGAGAAGGAATAAGGAGTCTTTCTCTTTTACAGTTCCACCCATCAAAATTTATTGTTATTTTAAAAAATATATTTTTATTTACCATACAAATATATTTATTTTATTATTATTTAGTTTTTTATGATTTTTTAAAAATAATTTTTTTACTATTTGGAGGTAATTTTTAAAAATATTATTAAATTTGAGTAGTAATTGTTAATTAAATGTTTAAATATAAATAAATAAATGTTTTACGAACTAATATTTTAGTTTTATTAAAAATAAAAATTTAAATAAATGACTTGAACAATCTGAATCATCCCAACTCAAGAAATTTATGGTTCGGTTAGATTGAGTTGATTATTTAATAAGAATTGTTTAAGTTGAAAAAATTTACGACCTAACCCATTCTACGAACACCTATTAAAACGCACTATAAATATTTATCTAATTACCAAAAATTGAAATATAAATTAATTCGAATAATAAAAGTGATAAAATAATTAATAAAAAGAAAATATATATATATATATTTATTTATTTATTTTTGAAATTTGAAGGAGTAAAATAAAAATAAAATTTAAATCTAATTAAAAAACCACTCTAGAAATGTATAGGATGTCTTCCATTCTCTTCCACTACTTAAGGAACACATGTAGT
Source organism: Cucurbita maxima (assembly GCF_002738345.1). Taxonomy (NCBI): domain Eukaryota; kingdom Viridiplantae; phylum Streptophyta; class Magnoliopsida; order Cucurbitales; family Cucurbitaceae; genus Cucurbita; species Cucurbita maxima. The sequence goes on from NW_019272052.1 coordinate 2,018,169, forward strand.
TAAAGAGAAGGAGACCTTAGTGGAGTTTGACTTTATATGTCAACTTGGCATTATAATTTCATTCATCATTGACCGAAAAAGATCNAATATTTATCTAATTACCAAAAATTGAAATATAAATTAATTCGAATAATAAAAGTGATAAAATAATTTATAAAAAGAAATTATATATATATATTTATTTATTTATTTTTGAAATTTGAAGGAGTAAAATAAAAATAAAATTTAAATCTAATTAAAAAACCACTCTAGAAATGTATAGAATGTCTTCCATTCTCTTCCACTACTTAAGGAACACATGTAGTTAAAGAGAAGGAGACCTTAGTGGAGTTTGACTTTATATGTCAACTTGGCATTATAATTTCATTCATCATTGACCGAAAAAGATCTCGAGAAAAAATATCGAGAATCTCGAGCCAAAGTCAACTTATTATCTTATGTAAAGGAGGAAGAAAAGAAAAGCACGCTCCTGTTTTGCAGTCTTCTGTTCTATTTAGCTAAAACATGATGGCAGACACTAAGAGATCTCTATCGACAACGTTTGAAAGTACGGTTCTGTCGTTAAATCATACACTTTTAAATTTAACTTAAGCTGCATGTGATTTTATTTTCTCGTGTAAAAAGTATTGTACCGATAAAAATTTACTCCGTCCTTAAACTGACATTATGATAGTGATCTCTAACTATCTGCATGTTTAAATACGAGTGATGACTTTTTGATCGAGAATATACATTTTTACCGAATCGAAAGGGTAGAATCCATTTAAATAATTGTTGGGTGATGTTTGTGTTTTTACCTTACTCNAAGGGTTTAAATGAAAATTTTCAAAATATACGAGTGTACATTGTTATTAATATTGTTCCACGAGTTGAAAGCATTTGCCAACCCGAGCATCTAGGGCTACAAGGAGGCCTCATTGAAATTTGACTTCGTGTCCTCGATATTGGCCTCTCGATAAAGTCGATGAGTTGTTTCACTGAAAAGATCTTGTTCGTCTATGTAACATCTCAAGCCTATCGTTAATAGATATTTTCCGCTTTGGCCTGTCACGTATGGTCGTTAGTTTTACGATATAAAAACATGCTAGATAGAAGTTTCCACACCCTTATATAAGGAATATCTTGTTCCCCTCCCCAACCAATGTGGGATCTCACAATCTATCCCGTTTAGCATTTTTGCTAGCACACTGCCCGGTGTCTGACTTTGATATGATTTGTAACAACTCAAGTTCACCGCTAGTAGATATTGTACATTTTGGCCTGTTACGTAACGCAATCAGTCTCGTGGTTTTTAAAACTTAAAATTTGAATTCGTTTGCTTTTTTCAATTTCGAGATTTTACAATACCGAATAGACCCATTTCAGGTTTTCTTTCGTTTTTTTATTTCATAGTTCAACAGACTTAAGATTTAAGTTCCCGAGACATCACTTTCTTTTCTTTCGTTTTTTTATTTCATAGTTCAACAGACTTAAGATTTAAGTTCCCGAGACATCACTTTTTTGTCTTATGCAAAAAAAATCTTTTATCAATCGAGACGTTGTCCTTACCTACATACCATACAATAAAAACAAAACCTTTTAAAGTCGAGATGCACGTAAACTAGATCGAACGGGGTGTGGCGAAATGAATAAAAACAAAACCTTTTAAAGTCGAGATGCACGTAAACTAGATCGAACGGGGTGTGGCGAAATGAATACGATTTGTCAGCAAATAGAAGGTGAGAAAGAAGCTAGAATAATGGCTCTGTGCATGGAACCTTGAAGGTTTTATTCTTTGTATAAGAGCTTCAGCTGTACGGAAGAGTGCTCGTTAGGCGACAGCCTGCGACGGCCCCCTTCCATTAAAGGCCTCAACGATCCTCCGCCAGACACGGCCGTTCTACGTCGGCTCACAACTCTCAAATACGTACAATTATGTCTTGAAAATAGTAGTACTTTATATCGTGTTTTTGCCGACCCGAACATGACTAGAGATGCCTACAAAAAGGGGACGGAAGACCTTCTTTGTCACAGTTTCGTATTTCGTTCTTCGTCTTAACAAAATTTTCAATTCATTTTTGTAGGATCGTAAACGATCTTGTTTTGTTTTAGAGGTGGCTCGTCATCTTATCTTCAAAAAAAAAAAAAAAAAAAAAAAAACGATTTGTACTGGATTTTACGACTCGTTTTCACGTAAAGTATAAGGTCACCGAACTATCAATTTTTTAAAATCATTTTTAATCATTATATCCTTAGAATTATTCTCATTTGAATGCAGTCTCGTTTCATTTATGTACTCATTTTTTATTCGGACATCATAAAATTTGAAGAAGAAAAAATCAGGATAATTATCAAATATAATTGAGCGTTAATATTTAGTCATGAATTATAGTTTATCATATATCATATTTGATTTTTTATTATAGACAAATATTTTTTATTAGTATTATATTATTTGACTTTTATTATAGTAAATATCTCGTATCCATTTATTGTCCTCCCTATTTATTGTTATTTTCATATTTTTTTTAATTTATTTAATTCTATAAATGATTATAAAAATATAACTTTTACTTATTAATATTACCTATAAAAAACTTCCTCTTTCTTTCAAACATTTTTATAAATTTTTAGAGACACGAGTGGATAATGTTTTTTTTTGTTTGTTTCTCGATTAATTAATTATGCTTCGATCAAATTAGTTTTAACAACTTCATTTAATTTGCTAGCAGAAAGTCGATACATAATTTTCTTGAACGTTTTGACATCATAAATCAAAGACATATATCTTAATTAATTGAATTATACTCGAATTCGTGAAAGAAATCAAATCTTAATTCATGATTTCCTGCTCTCATAATTATTTTAATTCTTAATAATTATCGTTGTATAATAATTTTTGTATTGTTCATCGAGAATAATTTAGGGTTCTAATATTTTTGTTTCTTGCTCTTCATTTTTTTAATATATATTTTTTTGTTTCCATTTATTAATAAAGAATAAAATAATTACCCTCCATTTATACGTAGCATTTTGGGAAGCCCAAAACAAAGTCATGAGAGCTTATGCTTAAAGTGGACAATATCATACCATTGTAGACAGTCGTATTCGTCTAACATGGCATCAAAGTCATGTTCTAAACTTAGTCGTGCTAATAGATTGGTAAATCTTCAAATGTCGAACAAAAGACTCCAAAAAGAAAAATGAGTCAAGCCTCCTCGAAGGTACGAAGGCAGTAAAAAAATGACTAAGACTCCAAAAGAGTCGAGCCTCGATTAAGGGGAGACGTGCTTTGTTCGAGGGGAGGTGTTGGATGATGAAAGTCCCACATCGGCTAATTTAAGGAATGATCATGAGTTTATAGACAAAGAATAGTGTTTCATTGGTATGCAGCCTTTTGGAAAAGCCCAAAGCAAAGTCATGAGAGGTTACAATCAAAGTGGATAATATCATACCATACTTGTGGAGAGTCGTGTTCGTCTAACAAGATGAATAATGTTTTTTTTTTAATTATTATAATGCAAAAAAATCAATGAAATATTAAATAAATTATAATATTTTAATTTTAAATTTTTGCATAATTTTTTTTTTTACTTCGATATCTTTTTGGAAATATACATATTGACATTTTTTCCGACATCCCAAAACCATTTTGGAATTTTTGTTAAAAAATATGTAACACCTAGTCCGATCGAGTGACTTGCTTTGACCGTACCATTTGTAACCGTTCAAGCACATCCCTAGAATATATTATCTATTTTGGCTCGTTATGTATATCCGACATCCTCACAATTTTAAAATGTGTTTGCTAAGGAAAAGTTTCCTCACTTTTTATATGAAATGCTTCGTTTTCCTCTTCAACCGATGTGATATCCCATATTGGACAGTGTTCCAACGAGGATGCTAACCCCCCAAGAGGAGTGGAGCATGAGATCTCACGTCGGTTAGAGAGAGTAACAAAAAATTCTCTCTCCTTAATAGACGTGTTTTAAAACTATGAGGATGACGACTATACATAATAGGCTAAAATGGACAATATCTATTAGCAGTATTTAAATTAAAATCATTTTCACTTTTAAAATAATTTTTTTAACTTAGTCTAAGCTTTTTTTAAAACAATGTTTGGATTTAAAAGTTTATTTTTTCAAACATAATATTAAAATAAATACTTTAGCTTAAAACATTTTTATTAAAAATTAAATAATTTTATTTTTGACAATAAGTAAATTTTGGAGAATTTGAACCTCAATTTTTTTTAAAAAAATTATATATATTAATTAAAAAGATTATATATATATATATATATATATATAAATTATTGTCCTACTATACTTGAGGAGAAGAAAAATAAAAGAGATGGAAATTATAATTTGGAACCGCAAAGTTTAAAATGATGATAATAATTAGGAAGAACAATGAATGACGATGAAAAAAATTTCTTAAAAAAAAAATTGATACAAAATTCACAGAGACCAACTTTGATTGAATCTCTCGATTTCAATTCTCTGACTAAAAACACAGAATCGAAGCAAGAAAATGTCAAATTAGGGCAGAAGAAGAAGGAGCTTGCGAATTTATGAACAATTTAGGGATGAAGTTAAGCTAATGAAGTAGTCTTCGCTGCAAGGAATCGTGAGGCCGCCCATTGGATGATCGAATCCAAATTCCTCTTCCGCCAGGTTCAGCAAATCCTTGAACAATGGATGATTCAGGTACGATATCGGAATTACAAATCTCTTCTTCCTTGTTTCTCCTACGTACACTGCGAAATGCCCTTTAGGAACATTCGTGACCGCCGATCCAATCCCGTATTTCTCCGAAAGTGTTCTCTGTAGCTTTTGCTTTGCGTTTGCTATTCCTGTCAAATGGATTCCCATCTCTGTAGGATTAGAAGAAAGAAGAGGCCCTGTTTTTGAATTGCCTTTTGAACTGGACTTGAAAGGACTTGTTATGGTACTTGTTAGTGAGCTTTGAGTCACTGAGTGAGTGTTTATGTATTTATATATAGAATTTTTGTCATGGATAAGTAGAAAGGTAAGAATAGGGGGGGAAAACATAGCAGGTGAAGAAATTGGCAATATCTCACATGGTTTGCCTTGTTTAGTGCAAAACACAATGGCCTACCATTTGCTTGCACAAATGGTAGAAACGAAAAATAGAAAAAGGAATGGCAACTTGGGAATCCTTGAGCCTCTAATGCAAAAAAAAGCACTAAATTATTGATGTTGGGCATGTTCTTGGCAACATGTAGTATGTCTTCAATTAAAGAAAAAATTTAAGTTCCATTTTTAGTTTACTTGCTTAAGCACTGAACTTGGACTGCTTCTTTAGGTTCTTGCTTTTTCGGATTTGTATTTGTTTTTTTTAATCCCCTGCCAACTAGCCAACCAGTCTTTGTGGGTTCATTTGGTTCACTCAAGGGTCCCTCAGTTTGAAGAAAGCAGTGACCCAGCTAAATTATGCATCTGCAGACAGTATCTCCATGAAGAGTCATGAATAGTACTCATTATCGAAACTTTTTGCAAGAGTTAGATGCTCGAGTGTGAAATTTTGTTCTTTCTATCGATTTAATGGTCCTTTGAACACTTTAAAACCCAGCTACTAAATGCTTTGATAATGGATTTTCGTAAGCATCATCAAGAATTTATGCTTCCAGGACATATAATAAATGCTGGTGTCGATCGTCATGTGGATTTAGAAAAGTAGAAGCTGTGACGAACTAGGTGCGAAAATATCTTAACTATCACTTTTTAGAGATAGGATGATGTCCAGTTCAACCAGGTTGGCGATGCCTATTCAATGGCATCACTATCACTCCATGAACTTTGAGAACTTTTTGAAAGTATAATGTACAACCGAAGCTTCAACTCATATCATTAGTTCTAATTATTGAGGCATTTACAAAATCCGTATGACCTTACTGTGTCAAGTACTGGAATGGATACTTCTGCATTTGAATCTTTAGCTGTCCTTGGCATTGGTATGCCAAGTTCAATACCATGATCTAGTTCTCCACTGGAAGGATCGAAGTCGTGTGGGATTAGGGAGGGATTGCGAGCTTCCATCTCGGTTGATGTGGGTAGGCAGTCCATGATTGAGAATCATACTACAGGATTAGCAGATCCTTTAGAATATTCTTTGTGGTTATCAAATCTTATCTCTAAACATAATCTCAACGGTTGTCAACTTTCCACCTTGGACAGTGGTTGTTGGAGAAGGCCAGGCACCAAGGCCATGAGTCGACTCTGAGAAAAGTAAACTACAACTTTTGGACAACGAAGGTCCGGGTTGACAATGATCTTGATTTCTAATTCCTTTCTATGAATCAAATGCTAACTAATGGCAGTTTGATGGTGAGGGATAAGTATTAGGGCTGAAAAAGATCCAATGAACAAGAAGGTTTATGTAGTGATAAGGTGGGGGAAGCATAGTATACATCATAGAAAATGCTACTTTTAGTGAGTGAAGATGAAAGCTTTGGAAGCCACATGGCTTTGTCTTCTGAGTCATTTTCTTTGTATTGATTGACATTCTGTACGATAAAGCAGCAAACGGTGACCTTCCACTTTCTTCAAATTAGTGAATCCATTGGGATCGCCTTTGCCTGAAACATGCTTTTATGATTTTCTTTTTAGTGTGATAATGAATATTTGAATTTTAAGATTCTCTTTTCAATGTGATAATCTATATATGAATTGTTGATATGGAAAGGTTGTGAATCTTCAATTCTCTTTATAAAAACAATAAACAAGAGAAGGAATTTAGTGAGTGAGATTATCTTTTTACCTTTGAATTACTAGAGAAAATTTCTCCCTCCTCTCTCATTTATATCTTATTTTCTAGCTTCTTCTCTCCTCTCTCCCTCTCTTCCTTTTTATCTTTCTCACCTTTGTCTTCCCCTTCTCTACAACTCTATCTGCTTCTATTCCTCTCTCCTCTCTCATCCCACCATGAAAAACTTTGTGTAGTCTAAATTGAGGGCCATAATGATCTTTTCTTAGTTAAATGGTCGAATAAGCTGTCTTCCAGCATGTAGATCTTGAAAAGTTACGTGAAAGTGTATATAAAAAAATTCATCCAATTTGGCTAATTGAGCTCAAAGTTATGACTTTTGGATTGTTTTAAACTTTTGCTTATTTATATGTTTGGCTGACAAAAACACACAAAAATTGTATTTAAAGAGTGATCAGTTAACTGAAATGGACTTGTTTCAAGGGAAATATGACTAAAAGATGATCTTAGAGCGTTTATGATCGCATTGTACGATCTTTGTATTGTACAATACGATAGGGGGATCTTAGAATCGTATTGTACATTCTAAGATCATGTTGTATAATCCTAGGATCCTAGTGTGTGATTGAGCTCACTTTAAGATTGTATTTTGGTTATATTTCTTTCTCGATAAAAGTTCGTTTTAGCTAAATAATCCTGTGTTTTCTTACGATTTGTTTTTTGTCTTCTTTCCAACCATGCATATAAACAAATCAAAATTCTATAACATCTTGATTTTTAAGGTCTTCAAAAGTCGAAATGATCGAGTTTAAAGTCTAAGAAATCATAACTTTGAGCTCAGTTGGCCAAATTAGATGTAACTTTTTGAGATGTACATGTTGGAAGGTATATCGTCAGTTCTTTCTACAGATGAACGATGGTGTTTAAGATGAGTCATCGAAGTTGGGACAGAGATAAACAAATTTGTAGATCAAAAGTTTCAAAGAAAAAAAAAAAAAAAAAAGCTAGAATGAGATAGGAGAGGGAGAAGTCTATGCAAAGGTAAAAAATAATATTATCCTTCAAAAAGGTAAAAGAAAATAAAGAAAAAAGGAAAAATTCACATTTTAGAAAGCATGTTAGCATGTTGGTTTTTTTTAGATTAGTTTCGAAATTGATAGGTTCATCGTGACTTGTCTCCACTTAGAAGAAGTCTATGCTTGTCTGATAACGGTTTAAATTGATATAATTATTAGTTTAAGATTAGAACGATTTCAACCAAGTTTAGGTAGGGCCTACAACCATCTCGTCCTCTCCACATATTTCAACTCGATAAGTCTCAATTGTTTATCATTCAAGATTGGTCCTTTTTTTTTTTTTTTCTTTCTTCCAGAGGACACCCTAAGATTTTATCTTTTGTAGACTTGGACCCTGGAAGGATAAAGATTACAAGAATCTCATGTATGGTCCCACATAAACGTGTTTCAACTTTAAAAATATGGTCCCATATAAATCTGTCTCCCGTTAATTTATCGAGTTTAATTTATCAACTTTGAGATTTTTTTTTGGTCCCTATACTTTTAAAATTATATAATAGATGTCTAATAGATTCTTAAACTTTCAATTTTGTGTTTTAATAGGACTTTGACTCATTTGATATTTTGAAAAAATCGCGAAATTGTTCATACAAAAGTGAGAGTCTAGCATTCATTAAGCATGAAATTTTATATTTATATTTAATATTCTAATTTATTTTTAAATTTCTATAATATATTTGAATCTATTAGCTATAAACTTAAAATTAAAAGTTCATAAACTTATTAGAATTTTGTATTTTTGTAGTATTTAAATTCTTTTTTATACTGATATTTTTTTTTTATAAACTTATTAGAATTTTGTATTTTTGTAGTATTTAAATTCTTTTTTATACTGATATTTTTTTTTTTATAAAATAAAAATACTTTTTAGTTTATTAATTTTTTTTATATTAAGTAGTCATTTTTATTATTTAACTTGTTAGAATATAAAATTATTATTATATGGTGGATGTAGTTTTATTTCAACATTTTTATTATTTAACTTGTTAGAATATAAAATTATTATTATATGGTGGATGTAGTTTTATTTCAATTAGTTATTATTTATTAATGTCAAATAAATGCTTAAAATATAATATATTATCATTAATATCATGACAATAGATTTTAATTATATTTTGTATTAATAGATTTTTCTAATAGAAATTATATTAATATCTTTTAGTTGATCCAATAAATTGTTAAAATAAAATAGTAAAATAAATCATTTGTTGAAATTTATGAGTTTTGAAAGATTTATTCAATTATCAATTCTAGGTCTTGTGCATTATTGAACACAACATGAATCAAATCACTTCGATATTTTGACACACTTAGTACTCGCCCATAGTATAATTTTGTCTCCACAAATTGGTCTCTTTTTTCGGGTTTTATAAAATTATTTTTTAGATTTTTTATGATCAGCATAGCATAAAGCTATTATTAGAACTTTGTCTATCATTCATTTTAGAAAAAGTTAGCATTTAGATGAAATCACTGTCAAGAAATAAAGTACAGAGGATTATTATGGACCAAAAACACTCAAAATCAACAATAAAAAGACAATTAGGTGAAATGAATTTTGGATAAGGTCCTACTTTTTAGTCTTTAAAATCCTTCGATTCATCAAGAATGGATTTGCTTCTTTTTTGAAGCACCTTTTGTGGTGAAAATTTAACACTTCTTTTCGGTATATTCTTTTTTGGTGCAAATATGTAAAATCAAATGAAAATACAAAAATATTCTTCAGAGTTGTGCTTTTTGTTCATTCTCGTTGGAATAACGTTTTTGGGATGTTTAGTTTTCGGTTAGCCAAGCACAGAGTTGCGACGAGATGATCGAGGAGTTTCTTCTCCATCTGTTGTTTCAGAAGGTTCATGTGGGAAGCTGGGGTCTGTGCTTGGAGTCTTTAGAGGGAGAGGAATAATGGAACCTTTAGAGCTATTGGTAAGGGTCCTTTCGACGTTTGATCTCTTGTCACGTTCTATGTTTCTCTTTGGACGTCGGGATGAAGTCTTTTTTGTAATCGAGAACTTATTTTTCTCGAAGGGAGTCTCTTTCTCTTTCTTTAATAGATTTCCCTTTTGTAGATTCAGTTTTTTTTTTTTTGGATGCTCTTGTATTCTTTCTTTTTTCGTTGGCTCTTCATTGGAAAAAGAAAATAAAAGAGGAAAATACAGAAATAAATTGTTTGGTCTATTTGCTATTTCAACTACTTGACCTATGACCCCATCAAATTCAGGGCCAAGTTCCTATAATCTTCATATGGCCAATGGTTTAGATATAAACATGAGACATTTGATGATAATGTATTTGTTGGCTAGGATCCAAAGTTCCAAGATCTTGTAGCATGCACATGCATATTTGGTCAAGATCATCGACAATCTATCGTTTTTGATTTACGTTTTTAAAAAGATTATCTGCCATATGACTTTGCTTATTGGTCTCTTGAAATGATTCTCTCTCCTTTATTTTTTATCAAATGATCCACAATCTATGAATGTGATGATGGCCAAAAAATAATTTGTTTGACTGAGAAGTGTAGGTCCTCATGGTTTGTGATAAAAGAGATTAGCAACAGGAAATGAAGTTCACCATGGCTCTTTGTTGGGGGACAGAGCCATGTGATCCTTTTGGATTATGACCCAAAACTCAATCCATTGCGGCTGTTCTTTCACTACAAAAAGGCTATTGGTTTTCAGGTTGGAACTCACAACTCCTCTTTTCTTTATATATAGACACACAATTCCAAGAACACCAATTCCCATCACAGAAGCTACCATTTACCACCACCAACCAAATTCCTTTGACCAAAAATGGGTATCCTTTTGCCAAGAATTGTAAACGCCAAGCACTTTTTGAGGCGTATTCGTCAGTCGTCGAGGACTGCCGTCGTGCCGAAAGGTCACTTGGCTGTATATGTTGGAGAGACTGAAAAGAAGAGATTTTTGGTCCCTGTTGCATATTTGAACAATCCTTCCTTTCATAGCTTGTTGAGTCTGGCCGAAGAAGAGTTTGGATATGATCATCCAATGGGTGGCCTTACTTTCTCTTGTACAGAAGAGATTTTCTTCCAGCATTTGGCTAGACATAGTTAGATCGAAAACACTCCTTATGGCCTCGAATAAGGGTCGATAACACCGCTGACTCCGGTTACCATTTTTGAACTGAGAAACATAGCATGTACTTCATTTTACAGAGTCATGAATAGTCCAATCTTCCATAGTAGTTCCTTCTGCAAAAATATGGGATAAGTTGATCCAAAGCTTAGGCCTATCTATTAGCGTTATGGGAACTTGGGAAGAACACTTGCAGCTAATGGAGGATCATTTAGATTTGAATGAAATGACAAACCTGTTATTTTCATGTATTATAAATCTTATGATATGTCCAAACTTCAAATTTCAAAACTGGAATTTTGCCTATTTCCTTTATTTCTGCATATAAATTGGTGGGTAAACAAGAGGTAAGAGTATCTACAACTATAAAAAAGCAAATAGGTTTTCCATGTGACACGAGACCTTATAATGTTAGGATAGAATATGAGAGAGCTCGTAACACATTCTATAATCTAGTTTTTCTAGTGTGAGATCTCACGTCGGGTAGAGAGGGGAACGAAACATTTTTTTTATAAGGGTGTGGAAATCTCTCCCTAGGAGACGCGTTTTGAAAACCTTGAGGGGAAGTCCGAAAAGCAAAGCCCAAAGAGGACAATATCTTCTAGCGGTGGGTTTGGGCTGCTACAAATGGTGTCAAAGTTAGACACGGGGCGGTGTGCCAAGATGATGCTGGGCCCCCAAGGGTGGCAGATTGTGAGATCCCACATCGATTGGAGAGAGGAATAAGTGCCAGCGAGGACACTGAGCCCCGAAGGGGGGCGGATTAGGGGAACAAAACATTCTTTATAAGGGTGTGGAAACCTCTACTTAGCAAACGCGTTTTAAAAACCTCGAGGAGAAGCCCGAAAGGGAAAGCCTAAAGAGGACATTATCTGCTAGGGGTGGGCTTGGGTTGTTGCAAATGGTATCAGAGCTAGACAGCGGACGTTGTGCCAATGAGGAGGCTGAGCCCCGAAAGGGGGTGGACACAAGGTGGTGTGCCTGCAAGGACGTTGGGCCCTGAAGGGGGTGGATTGGGGGGTCCTACATCGATTGAGAAGGAAGCAAGTGTCAACAAGGACATTGATTCTAAAGGGGGTGGATTGTGAGATCCCACATTAGTTGGGGAGGAGAATGAAACATTCTTTATAAGGGTGTGTAAATCTCTCCCTAGCAGACACGTTTTAAAAAACCTTGAGGGGAAGCCCAAAAGGGAAAGTCCAAAGAGGACAATATTTGAGGACAATATTATCTCAAAACAAGAACACTTGTTTGAGATTCGAATCACTCCACAAGCAAGATTGATCATGTCGAGCTTGAATGATTCTTGTTGATCAAATATCTCAAGGCAAGAACACTTGATTAAGATTCGAATCACTCCACAAGCAAGATCGATCATGTCTAGCTTGAATGATTCTTGTTGATCAAATATCTCAAGACAAGAACACTTGATTGAGATTCGAATCACTTCACAAGTAAGATTGATCATGTCGAGCTTGAATGATTCTACATGCAACCTAAACTACATAGAATTGCAAAGAAACTTAGCCATTGGCTAAAGAAAAGCACAAATGCTTCTTTTACTCTATTTTCCAAGTTTACTTACAAATACAACATACATGACTTTTTATAGCCTAAAAAATGAAACTATTAAAAGTATTCCAAGAGTTGTAACATTCATATTTTATGACCATAATTAGCCATTATGTAAATGTAACTTAAAGTAAATAAAGTCTTAAAATACAATAACTCTAAATTACTCTAAATTGTAACCCACCCAAAATTTATAACAATCAAACTTCATTATTCTTTAACGTGGCATGAATTGAAACATCTTTTGATAATTTTGACAACTTTTTTTTCGCATCTTCATTGAAGTATATTGTATGATTGATGTCTCTTAGTTCATATTAGGTGGGCTTGGCTTGTTACATCATAGCTGTGCTAAGAGAGAAAAGACTCAAAGCAAGCCTACATCTCTAGAAGCTAAAGTAAAGTCTCGAGTCAGAACTTCGACTAGTTAAAGAGAAAAACTAAAGAGAAAAACGGATAGAATTTACATGAAATTTGTGATGCCTATTTTCCAATATCAAAATTTTACTCCATAAACTTGGTATTGTCTCTCATAGTTGTCCATTCAAGTGAGATATCAAATCAATAAAGATATCATCTCTGCAATGAAATGTGAGTCCACCCATTGGATGATAATATTCAAATTCTTCAGTAGCTTGACTAAGCAAGTCTTGAAAACATGGTTGATTCAAGTACGTAACTGGAATCACGAACCGTTTCTTTTGATTCTCTCCAACATAGACTGCACAATACCCCTTAGGAACGGCTGAAACTCTCTGGTTTCCTGTTGTAGAAGATCGCCTAAGAAGACGACGAAGTCCCATCGATAGAAGAATGTTTCAATGTTCTTTAGGAAAGAGAAGGGAATCAGAAGATTTTGTGCTGTTTGTATAGGCTATCAAATAGGCATATATATAGAGAGAGTGCTATCAAAAGGTTATTAAACCAGTGGCCAGAAATCTTTGAATGATAGCAAGAAATGAGTGCTTATGCACATGGTTTTGTCTTCCAAATACTGATAAGTCCTGTCTTTATCAAAGAAGATTGCAAGCACTGACCCCGTTGATACCCTGAGAAATACAGTGGCAGCATTTTATATGAGCTTAAGCACATGAGCTACTTTTTTGGATGATACTGTCATTGGTGGCATATGTCTTGGACCGTATCTGTCTATTTAACGCAAGTTCACTGAATGTAAAAAGCTATACTATTTCCCATTTGATAGTCTTCCAATGATTGTTGTCTTGTTTCTACTTTTTTTTGTAGCTCTAGAAATCTGTTCGACATGAACCACGTAAGTAAATGGATTCGGATGATGCCCAACCAAGTATATATTATAGATTTTGTGAGGTTCTAGATTGGTTGAAGAGGGGAACGAACTATTTCTTATAAGGGTGTGGAAACCTCTCCCTAGTAAATTCGTTTTAAAACTGTGCGCCTGACGCCAAAAAGCGGACAATATCTGCTAGCGGTAGACTTGAGTTGTTACAAATGGTATTAGAGCTAGACATCGGGCGGTGTGTTAGCGAGGACGCTGGGCCCCTAAGGGGGTGGATTGTGAGATCTCACATCGGTTGGAGAGGGAAACAAAACATTTCTTATAAGGGTGTGGAAACCTCGCTCTAGTAGACGCATTTTGAAACCGTGAGGCTCAGGGCGATACGTAACAGGCCAAAGTGGACAATACTTGCTAGCGGTGGGCTTGAGTTATTACAAATGGTATTAGAGTCAAGACATTGGGCGATGTGCCAGCGATGATGCTAAGCCTCCAAGGTGGTGGATTGTGAGATCCCATATTGATTGAAGAGGGGAACGAAGCATTTCTTATAAGAGTTAAGGAAACCTCTCCATATTAGACGCGTTTTAAAATCGTGAGACTGATGGCGATACGTATCGAGCCAAAGCGAACAATAGCGATGGACTTGGACTATTACAGATTCCTTTGGTTGAATAAAATGTTTATGAGAATACTAATGTTACTAGAGTAAGCTTAGGAACACTATGTTGAGCCTAAAATGATAAGTGTTGACTCACTTTTAGAATGCCTATGAGCTAGTTAGATGAATTTTTCATGTTGCATTATTAACACATTTTGTGGAAGTTATTATGTGTTTTATGATATTGTTATGACTATGTATGATTTATGTGATGTGTCGTACTTACATGCATGTAAATCTCTTGAGACACCATGAATTGAAATGTTGTAAAGTCTATCAGAAATGTCATGATATGTATGTTAGCTGCGTAGTTCGTGTCCTATTTCTTCCCATAATTTGATTGTGTGAGAGGTCGTAAGACTATACGTAGGCCTAGGGTTTACAAAAATAGGGTATTCACCTAATGGGTCTATGTGCATGTGTGTGGATTGTGTATAGAGAAAGAGAAGTACTATGCATCCAAACCAACTCAAAAATAAAAATTTTAACCTAAGGCTATAGACAACTTTTTCAGTCCCATAAAACATAAAACAATAGTTGCATGCGTTCACATTTCTCAACTCCAGTGTGGTCACTTATTGAATTTTATTAAACGTTCATCTCTTTATTATTAATCATTTTTCAGGTAAAGCAAGAATCTCATGTCATGTATAGATGATGGCGTCTGCAAACCACAGACAACATTTTTCTGCATTTATGCTATATGATCATTGTTAGGATAGCTTTATAACGTTGAATTTGTTAGGGGTTGTAAATTTTTATTTGTAGTGAAACGTGAGGCCACCCATTGGATGATAGTAATCAAATTCTTTTATAGCGTCTATTTTAACTCTAGAGGTTCGTGATTTTTAACATGGTATCAGAGTCACGCCTTTAACTTAGCCATGCCAATAGGGTTTTCAAGTGTCGAACAAAGAAGTTGTGAGAATCGAAGGTATAGTCAAAAGTGACTCAAATGTCGAACAAAGAGTTTATGTTGTTTGAGGGCTCCAAAGTAAGAGTTAAGCCTCATTTAAGGAGAGATTGTTTGAGAGCTCCAGAGAAGAATGCCTCAAGTGATGAAGTTGTGAGTTTTGAAGGTGTAGTCAAAGGTGACTCAAATATCGAACAAAGAGTGTACTTTTGTTCGAGTGCTTCAGAGAAAGAGTCTAGCCTCGATTAAGGAGAGGTTGTTATCCACTTTTAAGGGATGTATTTCAAAACACATAGTAGCTAAAAATTTGTTTTTGTGTTTTTTAATTAGTTGCATTCATGTGAGATCCCACGCGGTTGGAAAGGGGAACGAAACATTCCTGATAAGAGTGTGGAAACCTCTTCCTAGCAAACAACGTTTTAAAACCTTGAGGTTGACTGTGATACGTAACGAGCTAAAACGGATAATACCTATTAGGGGTGAGTTTGAGATATTACAATTAAAACTAAGTCGTAGTAATAAATAATAAAAAGATTGGATCAGAAAAGAATCATGAAAATTAGAACGTTGACGTATTTTCATCGGGGCTAATGATGAGATTTGGAGAAGAGATTCATCCATTAAATTATAAAATTAATTTTTTTTAAATTTTATTAGAGTAAAGTACTAAAATAGAGAATAATAGTAAGGAATGACACTTGATTCTATATCATCTTTTTCTGTATCACAGTAATCAAATAATAAATCTTTTTATGATTATTGTTGTTTCTATTTTTTTTTTTGTTTTAAAAACATTGTGTGTTTTCAAATAAAATCAATAATTTTATTACATTGGAACAAAACCCCGGGAGAAATGAGAGATATTTTGTTTCACCACAAAAATTTATTTATTCAACGAATTTACATATAACGAATTTACATATACAGAACAATAAAGGTGGAGTCATCATGTTGACTATCAGCATTCATTTGGTAATAAGATAATAACGAGCTTTCATTTGGTAATAAGATAATAACGAATAAAAAAATAACATCAAAGTCAAATGATTATTATTATTTTTTTTTGGTTAAATTAAAATATAAACTTAAATTTTTTATTCGGTCTACAAATTTTAAAATAATTTATGAATTGTAAATATAAAATTAAAGGACAAAATTGAAACTAAATTCGAAGAAGAATAAAAATATAATATTTTGAAATTTATACGAAAAATAAAATTCAGGACTAAAATTGGAATATGTTTTAAAAGAATTTTTATATAATGAAATTTAAATTTTAATTTGATGTGTAATAAAATTAAGAATTAAAAAAATATCATCCGATTTTGTTTAAAGGACGTGAAGACTAAACCACAGTCATATCTCCCGTCTCTTACAAGAACAGGTACAAATTTCGCTGCAAACCAATCCAGATGCCAAAACTGGAAAAATTGACCCCTTTTTCTATTTTAGGGTTAGAAGGGTTCGAAAAGGAATCGTTGTATCTTTTTCTATTTTAGGATTCGAAAAGGAATGATTTGAAGGAGAGATTGACTAAAAACTTCAACCAATCTTCCTTTCACTCGATCAAATCCTAAATTTACGCCCTGAAAAATTTCAGACCATCCCCTCAAAAAAAATGAGGCCGATTCCAAGTAAGTAATATCATCAAACTTCTCTCTATATGTGTATATGTATGCATGCCAAAAGTCAGCCGTGGATATATAATAATCAAATCAGTTGCTGAGAAAAAATTTCAAACAATGTGGCTACAGAAAGGAAACGGTGTTAATGGCGGCAAAAAGGGAGGAGCAGGCGGAGGGGGAAAGGGGTTGGTGGCTATTGCTATTAACAGGGAAAAAGGAAGCCAAAATGCTATCAGATGGGCCGCCGAGCATCTGCTCGGAAGGGGCCAAAATGTGGTATTAATCCATGTGGTTCAGAGACCTTCCAGTGCGGCTGCTTCTTTGATTGGGGAAGCCATTATTTGTAACAGTGATGGCGGTTTCTCTGCTGATACCCCTCGGAAACAGCAGCTCGAGATGCAGACGAGGGACATTTTTCTCACCTTCCATTGCTATTGTACTCGCAAGGATGTAAGCTTTTGTTCATCACTGCATTTTTTATTGTGATTTTTGGGATATGAAATGAACTAGGGTTTTTTCTTTGTGTTGATTGCGTAGATTCAATGCCTTGATGTTATATTGGAAGACACCGATGTGGTAAAAGCATTAAATGAATATGTCTCGTACGCTGCAATCGATAACTTGGTGCTTGGGGTTCCTACGAAAAAAAGCATTAAATGAATATGTCTCGTACGCTGCAATCGATAACTTGGTGCTTGGGGTTCCTACGAAACATGGATTTATTAGGTAGTCATTTTCATTGATTCGTCTTTGATTTAGGGTTGGTTTGGCATGACTTTTTCAATAAGAAACACAATTTTGGCGCATGAACAGTCATTCCGAACAGGTCATTAGAATTTTACATTCCGCGAATCATTATGGAAGAATGTGAATTCTCACATCTCCAGTTTCTCCAAAGGCTTATGATGGGAATTGGTGATTTTTATAGTAGGTTCAAGACATCGAGCGTGGGAGGTAGCGTGTCGAAAGGGGCACCAGATTTCTGCACTGTGTATGTCATCTCAAAGGGGAAGGTGTCGTCAGTGAGAAATGCGTCTCGCTCAGCTCCCTCTTTTTCTCCTCTACATGACCATTTACAGAAATTATCCAAGCCAATCGTACAGGGAGCAATCACTCCTCGACATAAGTTTCTTCTAAGAGGTTTGTTCTTCGTGCTGAACTCAATTCCAAGCATTTTGTGTATGGTATATGAAGAAGTTTTATTGTGGCAAGTTTTCAAATTTGTTCTTTGGATAGTTCTATGTGATAATTTGAGTTTTTTTCCCATCAGCACAACCCAAAACAACTAATTTAAGGAAATGCAGATGAATGATTTACATTTTTAAGGAGTTTGGGTCAATGGGACTTGTATTAATTCTTCTTTCGTATGCAGATAGGGCATCGTTCAAGCCTCGCACCATTCACGATGAATTAGTCAAGTAAGTTGTGCTAAACTAGAGCTTGCGGGTTATATTTTGGAAGTTGTAAGATGTGCATAGACTTTCTCTCTAATTGGAATAGGTCACCTATCTCTCACGGAGGAGAGAGAATTTCTATCACGAAATGTAGCGGAGGGTTCTTTGAGACAGAATCCGACATATCCTTTATAAGCTCTGGCAGACCAAGCATGGATCGTACTTCTGTTGCATACGACTACTCTGATTCAGCTCCCTCGCGATTTTCAACCAGTTCAGAGAGTAGCTTTACATCTGTACCATTTCAACCAAAATGGACAGACCTCAATAATCTCAATGATTTCTCATCAGTTTCAGATGAGAGCTGCAGGACACCATGTTCCTGGTCATCTCAGAACTTGGTCAGCATATATTATCTTTACTTGTATTGACTATATTATATGATGCTAGTTCTTGATATTTTACTTGGTCAGCATATATTATCTTTACTTGTATTGACTATATTATATGATGCTAGTTCTTGATATTTTTAATTACATCTCACAGGATGAAGCAGAACTTGAAATGAAGAGGTTGAAGCTAGAGCTTAAACAAACTATGGAGATGTACAGTACAGCATGTAAAGAAGCACTAACAGCAAAGCAAAAGGTTTATATATGNAATCGTACAGGGAGCAATCACTCCTCGACATAAGTTTCTTCTAAGAGGTTTGTTCTTCGTGCTGAACGCAATTCCAAGCATTTTGTGTATGGTATATGAAGAAGTTTTATTGTGGCAAGTTTTCAAATTTGTTCTTTGGATAGTTCTATGTGATAATTTGAGTTTTTTCCCATCAGCACAACCCAAAACAACTAATTTAAGGAAACGCAGATGAATGATATACATTTTTAAGGAGTTTGGGTCAATGGGACTTGTATTAATTCTTCTTTCGTATGCAGATAGGGCATCGTTCAAGCCTCGCACCATTCACGATGAATTAGTCAAGTAAGTTGTGCTAAACTAGAGCTTGCGGGTTATATTTTGGAAGTTGTAAGATGTGCATAGACTTTCTCTCTAATTGGAATAGGTCACCTATCTCTCACGGAGGAGAGAGAATTTCTATCACGAAATGTAGCGGAGGGTTCTTTGAGACAGAATCCGACATATCCTTTATAAGCTCTGGCAGACCAAGCATGGATCGTACTTCTGTTGCATACGACTACTCTGATTCAGCTCCCTCGCGATTTTCAACCAGTTCAGAGAGTAGCTTTACATCTGTACCATTTCAACCAAAATGGACAGACCTCAATAATCTCAATGATTTCTCATCAGTTTCAGATGAGAGCTGCAGGACACCATGTTCCTGGTCATCTCAGAACTTGGTCAGCATATATTATCTTTACTTGTATTGACTATATTATATGATGCTAGTTCTTGATATTTTTAATTACATCTCACAGGATGAAGCAGAACTTGAAATGAAGAGGTTGAAGCTAGAGCTTAAACAAACTATGGAGATGTACAGTACAGCATGTAAAGAAGCACTAACAGCAAAGCAAAAGGTTTATATATGTCCAGATTTAAGTCATTTTTTGAATGTCAAGAATCAATCTTTCAGTTATATCATAAGTTTTCCCATAGGCAATGGAACTGAATGATTGGAGACGTGAAGAACAACAAAAACTAGAAGAGGCACGACTTGCTCAAGAAGCAGCAATAGCTATTGCAGAGCAGGAGAGAGCGAAATGCAGAGCAGCAGTGGAAGCAGCTGATGCAGCTAAGAGAATTGCAGAGTTAGAATCACATAAAAGAGCAAATCTAGAGATGAAAGCACTTAAAGAAGCAGAGGAAATGCCGAGAGAATTGAAAAATATTGCACAAAGTGACATCAGATACAGGTTATATTCAATTGAGGAGGTTGAATCGGCAACGGAACGTTTTGCACCATCTCGGAAGATAGGAGAGGGAGGTTATGGACCTGTCTTTCGTTGTCGTCTTGATCACACATCGGTTGCGGTCAAGATCTTGCGTCCTGATGCATCTCAAGGGAGGAGTCAGTTTCAGCAGGAGGTGAGGAACTTAAAACAACTTTGGGATCATTTTTTAAGAGCAAATGATTTAGTTGGATATTGTAAATGCAGATTGATATATTGAGTTGCATAAGGCATCCCAACATGGTACTTCTTCTAGGAGCATGCCCGGAATATGGCATTCTAGTGTACGAGTACATGTCCAACGGAAGTTTGGAGGATCGACTCTTCCGAAAGGGGAACACCCCTGTTATTCCTTGGCAATTGAGGTTTCGAATTGCTGCTGAGATTGCTACTGGCCTTCTGTTTCTCCACCAGACAAAGCCAGAGCCATTAGTGCACCGTGACCTCAAGCCAGCTAACATATTGCTGGACCACAGCTATGTTTGCAAGATAAGCGACGTCGGTTTGGCTAGGCTTTTACCTGCTGTGGCCGAGAATGTAACACAATGCTGCATGACTTCGGCCGCTGGAACTTTCTGCTATATAGACCCTGAGTATCAACAAACTGGAATGCTTGGGGTTAAATCTGATGTGTATTCACTAGGTATCATGTTGCTTCAACTAATTACAGCCAAGCCGCCCATGGGGTTGGCTCACCAAGTCGCTCGCTCTATTGAGAAGGGGACTTTTCAGGAGTTTTTGGATCCAGCTGTGACTGATTGGCCAGTGGAACAAGCACTTTGCTTCGCTAAATTAGCACTTCAATGTGCAGAACTTAGACGAAAAGACAGACCAGATCTTTGCAATGTTGTGCTGCCAGAACTTAACAACTTGAGAGAATTTGGTGAGAAGAAAATGGAGCACATGGTGTCATGGGCCATTAGTGGATCTTTGAGCGGTTTTAGCGATGCCTCAATGGAGCAGGTTAGTATGCAAAATTTTAATAGTTGTTGGGTAGTGTATAGCTTTCAGTTTGGTTTTTGAAAATTTAGACCTCATTTCATAACATTCATATGTTTGATAATTTAGTCGCAAAATAAAGTAGAATTGTTCGATAACGTTCTTGTTTCTGATTCCTAGCTTTCGGAAAGAAGTTTGGGAATAAATTTGTTTGTACATGCAAGTTCAAGGACCAAAAGTTGTCAATAGTTAATAATCATTGGAAACGGTTCAATACAGGATATAATGAGCGACCCGCACCTAATGATGACTTCAGAAAGTTCCAAGGGCCAGTCTAGCGCATCGTCACAGGCAGGAGGAGACTGAGGTACCATATTACTTCTACAATCTATCGCTACCTCTTGGCCTTTGGCCTAACCAAGGAGCAGTTAGATATACATATTAATATTGAACATAAAGTTGATATCTATGTAACTTATCATGCCACTTTTCTCAGCCCATTCTTCTTGCCAACATGATTTCTTAATATCTACCCTATGATATTCCTTCAAAAATGTGTGTGCACATGAAGGTTGAGAGCTGTTTTACTTATTTGAGCTTCCATTGTACTTTAACTTCATTTCTGAAAAATTCAGAGCTTCTCATTGGTGTTCTTTCTAGTTTATCTACTTAGAATTACGTTAGTGAATTGGAAAGTCTTGATTTCTGGTTTTGAAGGTTCATTTTTTGCCAATAATCAATGAAAAGTTTATATTTTGTTTTAAAAAGGAAGCAGGAGAGCTGACAAACACTACAATATGATCTTCTCTAAATCCTTTCCCTGAAAAGATTACACAATATCGTTTACCAACATCACTAGCTTGATGTTCTTTATTTAGTGTACAAAACCATATGATACTTCATGCGTTCTTGTCTGCTACTAAGCCTTATCCAAAGACTTCTATTACTATTTTCTCGAAGGCTCTATTTCTCACACCTCCTTTCATCGTCTATAAATACCATATTATATCGAGTTCATAAGAAACACCAGTCTTCTTATATCAAGGCGTGTTGAGATATTCTAGTAATTTGTTCGGGTCTCCCATTTATTGTATCCGAATAAAAACATGAGACTTCTTCAGCTTCTTCGACGACCTTCAACCTCAACAAAGGAAGGAGTTACAGTAGTTCCAAAGGGCTACTGTGCGGTCTATGTTGGAGATATCCAAAAGAAGCGTTTTGTCATCCCTGTAACTTACTTGAACCAACCATGTTTTCAAGATTTGCTTAGTCAAGCTGAAGAAGAATTTGGTTATTATCACCCTATGGGTGGCCTTACCATTCAGTGCAGAGAAGATATCTTCACCAATCTCATTTCTCAGTTAATTATAGGTCATGAGAAGCACTAACCTTTTAGATCAGGGATATTAGGCATGCTCAGATCCATGCACTCTTTTTCTTTTCAATTTGCTCCAACTTTTTGTTTCCTTCCATGGGAACTCTAGAAAATGTTTCTCTGCATAAGGAAATTGTTAATGGATGCAATTTTACCGTAATCCAAGTGTTTGACAGAGATTCTCTCTTCATTTGATTTCTTGATAATAGTCTGATCTTTCACGCAGTAGTTTTTTCTTATCGATTTATACGGTTAAATAGTGTACTATTCACCATCCGTGTAGTACCTATAGCATTCCATTTGCTTCAATGTAGTAATATTTGCTCAGTGAGTATCTCTGTACTTCTTTATTTTTAAAAACGTTTGTGTACGATAACTCAGGTAGTATCGTGAGAGTTCGAGATTCAATATTTGTTATGAAGTATTTTCTTGTACTTGCATTTTTCTGATGTATGACGGTACCTGTTCGTATGACTTTTCCGAGCTCTGAAACTATCAACAACCAACAAAGTTCCTATTTTAGTTGAAATCCTTCATGAGGAAGACATTGTAAGACATGGCTATGTGGTGCAGTTAAATATTGTGTCAACTGCCTAGTCTCTATCAATTATCATCTCACCAGGAGGACAACAAAGCATTATGTGCCTCTAATATGTCTATGATTCTACTGAAATTTCCTTAGTTGTACTGCATAATCAAAAGTTGGCCAGCTATGATGTTTCTGCATAAGGATCCAGAATGGCCCATGTTACTACTGCATAATCAAAAGTTGGCCAGCTATGATGTTTCTGCATAAGGATCCAGAATGGCCCATGTTACTCGTGAACTTGAAATTCTTGTTGTCTTGAAAGACAAAACCATGTGATTGTTCTTCATCTAGTTTCTTTCTTCATTGAATGCAACCTTCTGCCTTCTCGATATTTCTAACTCCAAGAAATCTCACCCTCCATTTATCTCCTTTGAGACAATCCTTTAAGGAAATATACCATACCATGGGGTTCCGGTTGCCTAGCATTATTCATGCTAAGCCAAGTCTTCGACGTTCTACATCATCAGGAAACGGAGCCTCTCCGAAGTACCTAGATGTTCCAAAAGGGTACTTTACAGTCTATGTCGGAGAAGGCCAAAAGAAGCGTTGTGTCATCCCGCTATCTTACTTGAACCAACCTTTGTTCCAAGATTTGTTGAGTCAAGCTGAAGAAGAATTTGGATACGATAATTCAATGGGTGGCATCACAATTCCCTGCAATGAAGATGATTTTGTTAATCTTAATCGTAGTTTTAGTGAGCCATGAGCCATAAGAATAGAGTTTAGAAATAGATGGTACAATGGATGGAATAGAATAGATTAGTGAGCCATGAGCCATAAGAATAGAGTTTAGAAATAGATGGTACAATGGATGGAATAGAATAGAATACAACATAGACTGAGAAGGGTATAAACATTTTTGAAATCAAACTCATTCTTTTAGAATATTGTACATTCATGTTTCTTTTGTAACAGAAACAATGTAAATGATATCATTTGGACAATGTTCTTCTTTTTCTTCCTTTTTTTTTTTTTTTTGTTTTCTTTTTACCATTATTGCATTTATTACTATCATATTTAATTTGAATATGATCATACAAACAAAACATCAGATTATGCTTCGGAATTCAAGAGGGGTTAAAACAAAAGAATGTACTCTAGATTCCTTCCCACATATTTAATTTTTGTTGGGGATCCCTTGTAAGTTGCTCATCAAGCAATGAAAGCTAATTTTGTACACCAACTAAAATACACTGACAATCAGAGCCGAATTTATAGACGAAAACTTAGAAAACAGAAGCATGTCGAATGCATAAATGATTGGTACAGTGATACTATTTTCTCCTACATTTAATTGAAAGTGGTGGGCTTTCTAGGATGATCATTTCTGAACAATTGTGAACAATACGCGTGAGAACAGATATACAATCTCAATCACTACCCAACTCTCTATAAAGAGTTAGAAGGCAGGTCCATGTGATGCTTCTGTTCAGACCAAACTGGCTCCCACAGAACCTAGTTATTTCATAGGCTTTCCTCTATATTAGATCATCTATGTATACAGACATATTACTCAAGATCAAGGTAGGTAGATTATTTGGCTATCAGATTGAGTACTCAACTCACTTCTCCGGTTGTTATTTGGAGACAGAAGTAGGCCATGGTTTTTCTGCGGAGTATACAGAATGACCATATATCACATGAATTTGGAACTCTCATAAAGGCTTGGAAGGCCCACCCATGTGATAGGTTATGAGAAGATATCTCTCTAGCGTTGAATCTCATCTTTCTGCCTTGTCAATGTGATCATCTATATAAAGGTCATGTAATTGGGTTCACAATCAACAAGACTCTTCCATACTCCGGTTATCAAAGCAAATTTCCAACTTTTGTACTTCTCTCAAAGTCTAACTAGTTCCTTTCAGAAAATACTATAACATGGGAATCCGTTTGCCTAGGATTGTTCATGCTAAGCAAAGTTTTCGACAATCTTCATCAACTGGAAATGGATCATCCACTGTTGACGTTCCAAAGGGGTACTTTACAGTTTACGTTGGTGAGGTACAAAAGAAGCGATTCGTCATTCCACTATCTTACTTGAACCAGCCTACTTTTCAAGATTTGTTGAGTCAAGCAGAAGATGAATTTGGATATGATCATCCAATGGGTGGCATCACAATTCCTTGCAGTGAAGACCTTTTCCTCGATCTCACTCGAAGTTTGAAAGACTCATGAGCTAGAGGGATTGATATCTAGAAATTGGTAGCATAGAAAAAGGGTTAGAATAGTACAGAATGTAGACTGTATAACACTTTTGAACTGAGAGAACTCAATTCTTTAAATTGAAATTTTGTCCTGTGTTCGTTATTCTATAAATGAACAAAATTTGATGATGAAACTGCTTGAATGGTGTTATTTGAAAAAAGATCTGAGATTATACTACTTAAAATGGCTACATGTAGTCCTACATGATAATCCTTTTGCATCTACTTGAAGTGGAAGCTCCCTTGGAAGTTTCATATTGAATCTTCAAGAAATTATCCTATAATACACAATTATTTAGATATCAGCAAGTTTGAAAAACATAAAGACAAAACTCAGAATTTGTTAGCTCAAGGTTGCCATGAAATATGAAAAATCAATTAGCTTTGAATCATTGGATTCTTAAGAAGTCAATCACTATGATTAGCAGTGTTCATGTTGTTCTATCATGAAAGTGCACTGATATTAGATTATGAACTTGATTCAACGGAAGTTAATACTCATAAATCTACCACATATTTAAGTAGGATTTTTGTAGGGTTGTTCACCATGTAATGACAGCTAAAATTGTATATCTACCACGACAAAATAAAAACCATATTATTGAGGATAAGTCAGCAAATGGAGCTTGACAAGAAGGGCTTCAATGCCTCAAATATGCCAGATCCTTTTAAAATCTTAGAGGTTTATTCGACTTACTTCTCTGGTTGTCATTGACAAAAGTAGGCCCTGATGTTCTGCAGAAGCTATACAGAATGACCTTATATCACATGAATTTGAAAGTCTCATAATGGCTTGGAAGTAATATCCATGTGGGTAGGTCTTGACCTGATGTCTCTCTACCATTGAATCTCATCTTCTTGTCTTGTCTAGATCTTTGAGTAACCCAAGTCTTTCTTCTATATAAACGTCATCATGTATATGGATTCACAACCAACAAGAGTCTTTCCATATTCCGATTTTCCTAAGAAATTTCAAGTTTGGCATTCCTTTCACGGTCTCATATTTATCTTGGAGCATATTGCAACATGGGTTTCCGTTTGCCTAGAATTGTTCATGCTAAGAAAAGTCTTCAACGATCTTCATCATCAGGAAATGGAGCATCATCAAAGGCTGTCGATGTTCCAAAGGGCTACTTTACGGTTTATGTTGGTGAAGCACAAAAGAAGCGTTTTGTCATTCCACTATCTTACTTGAACCAGCCTTCTTTTCAAGATTTGTTGAGTCAAGCAGAAGAATAATTTGGATATAATCATCCAATGGGTGGCATCACAGTTCCTTGCAGTGAAGACGATTTCCTTGATCTCACTCGGAGTTTGAACGACTCATGAACGAGAGAGATTAGAATCTAGAATTAGATTGTATAGAAAATGAATTAGAATCTAGAAACAATGTAAACTTTTTTGGAATGAGGGAACTTGATTCTTTTGATTATTGAAACTGTATGATATCAGTGAATGAAAGTTCATTCTTCCTTTCCTCTTATTCTTCACACTTCTTGTATATACAGTGGTATACAGTGGTACTGTAGTTCTAAAATAGAAAAGTAATTTCCTGACTTTTCTTCACCGGAAATAAATGCAAATAATTTCATCAAGATTGAAAAGGGTGCAAATCTAGATAAGAATTAGTTAGTTTAAGGTCACCATGAATTAGGAAACTGATTAGGTGAGATCTTTTGTATTATGATTAACAAAGTAAGACATTAATATTAGATTATGCACTTGATTCAGGTGAGGCTAATACTCGTGAATCTACCACAGATTTAAGCGGGATCCATGTATGGACGTTTGAATGAAACGGAAACCTTCTATCTTTTTTCCTATCTATCACAAGGGGGGCCTCAGGCTCAAAGACGAGTTTAGGAGGAATTAGATTAGAGAATGATGTTCTTTCTCCAATTTTGCTCGCTTAGCTCAAATTTTGGGCCCTCTCCCAAACTATTGGTAGCTGAGAACATGTTATAGATGATAAAGTCAGAAATCAGAACCATGTGCCATAAATGACTCTAATATATTGCTTCTATTTTTCCTTGGTTTTATATGTAAGTGGGTCCCTTTTAGGATGTTCATTCTAGAATGGTATGGAAAATTTTTTCCTTGGTTTTATATGTAAGTGGGTCCCTTTTAGGATGTTCATTCTAGAATGGTATGGAAAATGTGTATATCAACATGTACAGTCACAGTCGAAACCAATTTCTCTATTAATCAGTCTGAGAACACACCCCATGTGATGACTCTAGCCATATGCTCTACTGTTCATCCCACAATGGTAACGCATTAGCTTAACACCCCATGTGATGACTCTAGCCATATGCTCTACTGTTCATCCCACAATGGTAACGCATTAGCTTAACCACATTTAGTAGGCTCTTCACCATTTATTGGTCATCTATATAGACATATATCTGTCATAGAAGGAAATCTTCTTTTTTTGAAGTTTTAAATCTTCTTATACACAATATTCATGTAGCTAGTAGATATTGTTCGCTTTGGCCCGTTACATATCGCCATCAGCCTAATAGTTTTCAAACACGTCTACTAGGGAGAGGTTTCCACACCCTTACAAGGAATGTTTCATTTCCCTCTTCAACTAATGCGGGACCTCACAATCCTCCCTCTTTGGGAGCCCAACGTCCTCGCTGGCACACCGTCCAGTGTCTAGCTCTGATACCATTCCATTTGTACTAGCCCGAAGTCACCGCTAGCTAGTAGATATTGTCCACTTTGGCCCTTATGTATCGTCATCAGTTTTATGATTTTTAAACGCGTCTGCTAAGGAGAGGTTTCCACGCCCTTATAACCAACAAAGTTCTCTCAGCTGGAATCGTTCCCATTGAAGTGAAATGTAATAGACAGAGGTATTAAATACACTTAAAAGTTTGTTTCACAAGAAGGACAACAAGGGTTTTAGTACCTCTGATATGTCCATTATCCTATAAAAAATTTTAGAGATTTGTTGAGCTCACTTCTCCAGTTGTTTATGGGAGACAAAAGTAGGCCATGATGTTTCTGTATAAGGCTGGGAAGACACACCCATGTGATAGGTCATGAGCTAAATGCCTCTTCACCATTGAATCTCATCTTCCTTCCTTATCTCCAATCTCTACCTTTGATTGACCTAAGCTCTCATCTATATAAAGGTTATGCCATTTGGGTTCACAGCCAACAAGAGTCTCTTCATATTCCAATTCCCAAAAGAAATTTCCAAGTTATTTTTGAAGCATATTTGAAACATGGGTTTCCGTCTGCCTAGAATTGTTAGTACTAAGCAAAGTCTTCAGCGATCTTCATCGACAGGGAACGGAGCATCTCCAAAGGCTGTCGATGTTCCTAAGGGCTACTTTACAGTTTATGTTGGTGAAGCACAAAAGAAGCGTTTTGTCATTCCACTATCTTACTTGAACCAGCCTTCTTTCCAAGATTTGTTGAGTCAAGCAGAGGAAGAATTTGGATATAATCATCCAATGGGTGGCATTACAATTCCTTGCAGTGAATACGATTTCCTCGATCTCACTCGGAATTTGAATGACTCATGAACCAGAGAGATTAGTATCTAGAATTAGATTGTAGAGACAAATGATTAAACTGTATATACTTTTTGAAATGAGAGAACTTGATTCTTTGAATTGAAATTGTTCTACATTGTTCATAGCTCTTTTAATGATCTATCCTGTAGTGCAAAACTTTTAAGATGATTTGCTCAATATCTCAGAAGGTCTCAGCAAGGTTGAAAAAGATAGAAACCAAAGTATGTTTAAACTCATTGAATTCCCACTTAAGAGCCTAATTATCATGATTATCAAAGTACTGATAATGTCTAATCAAAAAGCTGGACTGAGATTATTACTCATAAATCTACCACAGATTTATGTGGGATCCTAGTGGGGTTGTTAACTAAACATTAGTAGCTGAAATTGTACACCTACCAGTAACCACTACCAATGAGAACCATGTTATGGATGTTAGGCCAGAAAACAGAAACATGTGCTATTCATTAATGGCACTAATAGATGGCCACCATATTTCCCCATCTTTATCTGAAAATGGGGTCCTTTTTAGGATGTTCATTCTAGATAGTAGTGGACTATGTATGCTAACAAATTCCCTATTACTCAATTTGAAAGCTAACCCATGTGATGATTCCTGCTATATGTTTCCACTGTTCATTCTGCAGTGGCACCCACGTTAGCAGTCACATTTTGTATTCTCTTCATCATGTATTGTTAATTTTGTATTTAATAGTTCTCAAGTTCATGAGTTACGTGGGCCATTCTGGATCTCGTGTTTAATAGATCACGTAACCTAATGCAATTAAAGTTTAGTTCTAGCAGAAGGAGAACAAGGGTTTAAATGCCTCTTGTCCGTAATCTCATCAAAATTTTAGAGGTTTACTCAACTCACTTCTCCAGTTGTTATTTGGAGACAAAAGTAGGCCATGGTTTTTTTTGCAGAGTATACAGAATGACCATAGATCACATGAATTTGGAACTGTCACAAAGGCTTGGAAGGCCCACCCATGTGATAGGTTATGAGAAGATATATCTCTAGCATTGAATCTCATCTTTCTGCCTTGTCAATGTGATCATCTATATAAAGGTCATGTAATTGGGTTCACAATCAACAAGACTCTTCCATACTCCGATTATCAAAAGAAATTTCCAACTTTTGACTTCTCTCAAAGTCTCACCAGTTCCTCAGAAAATACTATAACATGGGATTCCGTTTGCCTAGGATTGTTCATGCTAAGCAAAGTTTTCGACGATCTTCATCAACTGGAAATGGATCATCCACTGTTGACGTTCCAAAGGGGTACTTCACAGTTTACGTTGGTGAGGTACAAAAGAAGCGTTTTGTCATTCCACTATCTTACTTGAACCAGCCTTCTTTTCAAGATTTGTTGAGTCAAGCAGAAGATGAATTTGGATATGATCATCCAATGGGTGGCATCACAATTCCTTGCAGTGAAGTCCTTTTCCTCAATCTCACTCGAAGTTTGAAAGACTCATGAGCTAGAGGGATTGATATCTAGAAATTGGTAGCATAGAAAAAGGATTAGAATAGTACAGAATGTAGATTGTGAACACTTTTGAAATGAGAGAACTTGATTCTTTAAATTGAAACTTTTGTCCTGTGTTCGTGTTATTCTATAAATGAACATAAACTGGATTATACTACCTAAAATGGCTACATGTTGTCTTACATGATAATCCTTTTGCATTTACTTGAAGTGGAAGCTCCCTTGGAGGTTTCATATTGAATCTTCAAGAAATTATTCTATAATACACGATTATTTAGATGATCTACACAAGATCTCCGCAAGGTTGAAAAACATTAAGATAACTCAGAATTTGTTAGCTCAAGTTTGCCATGAAATATGAAAAATCAATTAGCTTTGAATCATTGGATTCTTGAGAGACTAATCACTATGGTTAGCATAGTGTTCATGGTGTTCTATCAAGAAGGTGCACTGATATTAGATTATGAACTTGATTCAACTGAGGCTAATGCTCATAAACCTACCACATATTTAAGTAGGATCCTTGTAGGGTTGTTCACCATGTAATGACAGCTAAAATTGTTTATCTACCAAGACAAAACTACCAATAAAAACCATGTTATTGAGGATAAGTCAGCAAATGGAGCTTGACAAGAAGGGCTTCAATGCCTCAAATATGTCTAATCCTTTTAAAATTTTTAGAGGTTTATTCGACTTACTTCTCTGGTTGTCATCGACAAAAGTAGGCCCTGAACAGAAGGTATACCGAATGACCTTATATCACATGAATTTGAAAGTCTCATAATGGCTTGGAAGTAATATCCATGTGGGTAGGTCTTGACCTGATGTCTCTCTACCATTGAATCTCATCTTCTTGTCTTGTCTAGATCTTTGAGTAACCCAAGTCTTTCTTCTATATAAACGTCATCATGTATATGGATTCACAACCAACAAGAGTCTTTCCATATTCCGATTTTCCTAAGAAATTTCAAGTTTGGCATTCCTTTCACGGTCTCATATTTATCTTGGAGCATATTGCAACATGGGTTTCCGTTTGCCTAGAATTGTTCATGCTAAGAAAAGTCTTCAACGATCTTCATCATCAGGAAATGGAGCATCATCAAAGGCTGTCGATGTTCCAAAGGGCTACTTTACGGTTTATGTTGGTGAAGCACAAAAGAAGCGTTTTGTCATTCCACTATCTTACTTGAACCAGCCTTCTTTTCAAGATTTGTTGAGTCAAGCAGAAGAAGAATTTGGATATAATCATCCAATGGGTGGCATCACAGTTCCTTGCAGTGAAGATGATTTCCTTGATCTCACTCGGAGTTTGAACGACTCATGAACGAGAGAGATTAGAATCTAGAATTAGGTTGTATAGAAAATGAATTAGAATCTAGAAACAATGTAAACTTTTTTGGAATGAGGGAACTTGATTCTTTTGATTATTGAAACTGTATGATATCAGTGAATGAAAGTTCATTCTTCCTTTCCTCTTGCCCTTCACACATCTTGTATATGCAGTAGTTCTAAAATGAAGAAGTAATTTCCTGACTTTTCTTCCAGAAATATATGCAAATAATTCATCAAGATTGAAAAGGATGCAAATCTAGGAAGTACTCAGAATATCATATTAAGAAACTAATATTAGATTATGCACTTGATTCAGGTGAGGCCGATACTCATGAATCTACCACAGTTGTAAGTGGGATCCATGTATGGACGTTTGAATGAAACGGAAACCTTCTTTCTTTTTTTCTATCTATCATAAGGGGGCCTCATGCTTAGGGATGAGTTTAGGAGCAATTAGATTAGATGATGATTTTCTTTCTCCAAATTTGCTCGCTTGGAATCGAGCTCAAATTTTGGGCCCTCCTCCCAAAGTATTTAGTAGCTGAGAACATGCTATAGATGATAAAGTCAGAAAACAGAACCATGTGCTATACATAAATGACTCTAATATACTGGTACTATTTTTCCTTGCTTTTATACGTAAGTGGGGTCCTTTTTAGGATGTTCATTCTAGAATGGTATGGAAAATTTGTATACCAACATGTACCGTCACAGTCGCAACCAATGGCTATTAATCAGTCTGCGAACACACCCCATGTGATGATTCTAGCCATATGCTCTACTGTTCATCCCACAGTGGTAACCACATTAGCTTAGCCACATTTAGTAGACTCTTCACCATTTACTGGTCACCTATATAGACATATATCAGTCATGGAAGGAAATCTTCTTATTTCTATACCCTTATAACGAATGAACAAAGTTCTCTTAGCTGGAATCGTTCCTATTGAAGTGAAATGTAATAGGCAAGAGTATTAAATACACTTAAAAGTTTGTTTCACAAGAAGGACAACAAGGGCTTGAGTGCCTCTGATTTGTCCATTATCCTATTAAAAATTTTATAGAGATTTGTTGAGCTCACTTCTCCCTCCTCCAGTTGTTTTTGGGAGACAAAAGTAGGCCATGATGTGTATAAGGCTAGGAAGACACACCCATGTGATTGATCATAAGCTAATGCCTCTTCAGCATTGAATCTCATCTTCCTTATCTCTAATCTCTATCCTTGATTGACCTAAGCTCTCATCTATATAAAGGTTATGCCATTTGGGTTCACGGCCAACAGCCAACAAGAGTCTCTCCATATTCCAATTCCCAAAAGAAATTTCCAAGTAATTTTTGGAGCATATTTGTAACATGGGTTTCCGTCTCCTAGAATTGTGAGTACTAAGCAAAGTCTTCAGCGATCTTCATCGACAGGGAACGGAGCATCTCCAAAGGCTGTCGATCTT
This sequence comes from Cucurbita maxima, assembly GCF_002738345.1. Taxonomy (NCBI): domain Eukaryota; kingdom Viridiplantae; phylum Streptophyta; class Magnoliopsida; order Cucurbitales; family Cucurbitaceae; genus Cucurbita; species Cucurbita maxima. Next base: position 2,051,291 of record NW_019272052.1, read on the forward strand.
CCAAAGGGCTACTTCACAGTTTATGTTGGTGAAGCACAAAAGAAGCGTTTTGTCTTTCCACTATCTTACTTGAACCAGCCTTCTTTCCAAGATTTGTTGAGTCAAGTCGAAGAAGAATTTGGATATAATCATACAATGGGTGGCATTACAATTCCATTACAATTCCTTGCAGTGAAGACAATTTCCTCGATCTCACTCGGAGTTTGAATGACTCATGAACAAAAGAGATTAGTATCTAGAATTAGATTGTAGAGATAAATGATTAAACTGCATATACTTTTTGGAATGAAAGAACTTGATTCTTTGAATTGAAATTGTTCTACCTTGTTCATAGCTCTTTTAATGATCATAGTGCAAAACTTTAAAGATGGTTTAGTCAATAACTCAGAAGGTCAGAAGGTCTGGGCAAGGTTGAAAAAAATTGAAACCAAATTATGTTTAAACTCATTGAATTTCCACTTAAGAGCCTAATTATTATGATAAAAAAATTGAAACCAAATTATGTTTAAACTCATTGAATTTCCACTTAAGAGCCTAATTATTATGATTATCAAAGTACTGATAATGTCTAATCAAAAAGCTGGACTGAGCTTATTACTCATAAATCTACCACAGATTTGTTAAGTCAGGAAACAGAAACATGTGCTATTCATTGGCTGTGCTGTTCATTTGGCAGTAATAGATGGCCACCATATTTCCCTATCTTCATCTGAAAGTGGGGTCCTTTTTAGGATGTTCATTTTTGGATAGTAGTGGACAATATGTATTGCTAACAAATATTGTAACCATCCAAACTCACTATTAGTAGATATTGTTTGGTTTGACCTGTTACGTATTGCCGTCAGCTTCACGATTTTAAATGCGTCTGCTAGGGAGAGGTTTCCACATCGATTGGAGAGGTGAATAAGCATTTCTTATAAGAGTGTGGAAACCTCTCCCTAACAGATGCGTTTTAAAACTGTGAGGCTGATGACAATACGTAACGGGTCAAAGCGGACAATATTTGCTAGTTAGCGGTGAGCTTGGGCTGTTACAAATGGCATCAAAGCCAGATACTGGGTAGTGTGTCAACAAGGACGTTGGGCCTCAAGGGGGTAGATTGTGAGGTCCTACATGGGTCAAAGAGGGAAACAAAGCATTCCTTATAAGCGTGTGGAAACATTTCCTTAGTCGACACATTTTAAAACTGTGAGACTAACAATGATACGTACTGAGTCAAAGAGGACAATATTTACTAGCGATGAACTTAGGCATAGAATGAAGTTATGCACTTTATTCAAATGAAAATGAAGTGAGCACAACATAAAATGCAACTATTTTTCCCTAGCTTTATTTGAAAGTGGGATCCTTTTTAGGATGTTAAGTTTGGAATGGCTGTGGATAATATGTTTGCCAACAAAAATACATTCACAAATCACTGTTCAGTGTTAGAAAACACATCCATGTGATGATTCTTGCCATATATTTTCACTGTACATCCTGCAGTGGCACCCACAATCCTGCAGTGGCACCCACAGTAGCAGAGTTTGTAGACTCTTGACTGTTATTGGTCATCTATTTATACACATATTATATGATTCTATGTTCATATCTAACATTTTTTGTGAAGCTTAAGTCTTCTTATGCAGAATTCAAGATCAAGAGAGTCAAGATATGGCTATCAGACTACCTCGTGTAATGCATTTCAAGCATACTTTTGGTCGAGTAGCTTCAAATTCTGCTGAATCTTTCTCGGACGACAGGAAATATTGTAATCTATGTAGGAGAGGAGGAAAAAAAGTGATAGTACCAAGGAATAATGTAACTGTCCAAATCCACCGCTAGCAGATATTGTACTCTTTGAACTTTCCCTTTTAGGCTTTCCCTCAAGATTTTAAAACGCATCTGTTAGGGAGAGGTTTCCACACCCTTATAAGGAATGTTTTGTTTCCTCTCCAACCGATGTGAGATCTCACAATCCATCCCCCTTAGAAGCCCAGCGTCCTCGCTGACACAACGCCTACTGTTTGGCTCTGATACCATTTGTAACATTCCAAGCCCACCGCTAATATATATTGTCCTCTTTGGACTTTTCCTTCTGAACTTCCCCTCAAAGTTTTAAAATATGTTTGTTAGGGAGAGTTTTCCATATCTTTATAAGGAATGTTTCGTTCCCCTCTCCAACCGAAGTGGGATCTCACAAAGAATTTGGATACGATAATCCGGGGAGGCCTCACAATTCCCTGCAAAGACAACGTCATCACTGATCTCACTTCATATTTTGGAAAAACTTGAAACTGAAGCACATTCATTCTCTTATTACTCAAAAATTGATTGAGATAATGTTGATACGATGCCTTACAGATTGAAGGAAAGCTTACAAATAAGAACTTGACCTTCGGCTTATCTGATCATTACTTCAAATGTCCTGCAATTTGATGTCATAACTGAGATACAAGAATGATAATCAGATGGCTCATCAATGGTTCGACCGACGAAATATGAACTGTCGAAAAATCGAACCAGCTGCTTCGGTTCAATGTCAACATATTAGAATTGATTCACAATTCATTGAGATTATTGATTTATGAATGAAACTGAAAGTGGAAAGCATCTTGGTGCTAACGAAGGACTTCATTCCTTCATTCTTTTTTTTTTTTGTTCTTTTTTATTGTTCGGTCCATGTGCTTCGATGTCCTCCATAAAGAAATACACGGTTATGCTTGTCCAGTGCGTGTTGCCCATACCACGCCAAACTCTTTATTTGACTTCATGTTGTATTGTCTTACTATTGTATTTTCTGTTTGTAAGACTCTTCGGGCGAAATAATGTCTAGGCATGCCAAACTTGAATTGCCTCNATTAGTAGATATTGTTTGGTTTGACCTGTTACGTATTGCCGTCAGCTTCACGATTTTAAATGCGTCTGCTAGGGAGAGGTTTCCACATCGATTGGAGAGGTGAATAAGCATTTCTTATAAGAGTGTGGAAACCTCTCCCTAACAGATGCGTTTTAAAACTGTGAGGCTGATGACAATACGTAACGGGTCAAAGCGGACAATATTTGCTAGTTAGCGGTGAGCTTGGGCTGTTACAAATGGCATCAAAGCCAGATACTGGGTAGTGTGTCAACAAGGACGTTGGGCCTCAAGGGGGTAGATTGTGAGGTCCTACATGGGTCAAAGAGGGAAACAAAGCATTCCTTATAAGCGTGTGGAAACATTTCCTTAGTCGACACATTTTAAAACTGTGAGACTAACAATGATACGTACTGAGTCAAAGAGGACAATATTTACTAGCGATGAACTTAGGCATAGAATGAAGTTATGCACTTTATTCAAATGAAAATGAAGTGAGCACAACATAAAATGCAACTATTTTTCCCTAGCTTTATTTGAAAGTGGGATCCTTTTTAGGATGTTAAGTTTGGAATGGCTGTGGATAATATGTTTGCCAACAAAAATACATTCACAAATCACTGTTCAGTGTTAGAAAACACATCCATGTGATGATTCTTGCCATATATTTTCACTGTACATCCTGCAGTGGCACCCACAATCCTGCAGTGGCACCCACAGTAGCAGAGTTTGTAGACTCTTGACTGTTATTGGTCATCTATTTATACACATATTATATGATTCTATGTTCATATCTAACATTTTTTGTGAAGCTTAAGTCTTCTTATGCAGAATTCAAGATCAAGAGAGTCAAGATATGGCTATCAGACTACCTCGTGTAATGCATTTCAAGCATACTTTTGGTCGAGTAGCTTCAAATTCTGCTGAATCTTTCTCGGACGACAGGAAATATTGTAATCTATGTAGGAGAGGAGGAAAAAAAGTGATAGTACCAAGGAATAATGTAACTGTCCAAATCCACCGCTAGCAGATATTGTACTCTTTGAACTTTCCCTTTTAGGCTTTCCCTCAAGATTTTAAAACGCATCTGTTAGGGAGAGGTTTCCACACCCTTATAAGGAATGTTTTGTTTCCTCTCCAACCGATGTGAGATCTCACAATCCATCCCCCTTAGAAGCCCAGCGTCCTCGCTGACACAACGCCTACTGTTTGGCTCTGATACCATTTGTAACATTCCAAGCCCACCGCTAATATATATTGTCCTCTTTGGACTTTTCCTTCTGAACTTCCCCTCAAAGTTTTAAAATATGTTTGTTAGGGAGAGTTTTCCATATCTTTATAAGGAATGTTTCGTTCCCCTCTCCAACCGAAGTGGGATCTCACAAAGAATTTGGATACGATAATCCGGGGAGGCCTCACAATTCCCTGCAAAGACAACGTCATCACTGATCTCACTTCATATTTTGGAAAAACTTGAAACTGAAGCACATTCATTCTCTTATTACTCAAAAATTGATTGAGATAATGTTGATACGATGCCTTACAGATTGAAGGAAAGCTTACAAATAAGAACTTGACCTTCGGCTTATCTGATCATTACTTCAAATGTCCTGCAATTTGATGTCATAACTGAGATACAAGAATGATAATCAGATGGCTCATCAATGGTTCGACCGACGAAATATGAACTGTCGAAAAATCGAACCAGCTGCTTCGGTTCAATGTCAACATATTAGAATTGATTCACAATTCATTGAGATTATTGATTTATGAATGAAACTGAAAGTGGAAAGCATCTTGGTGCTAACGAAGGACTTCATTCCTTCATTCTTTTTTTTTTTTGTTCTTTTTTATTGTTCGGTCCATGTGCTTCGATGTCCTCCATAAAGAAATACACGGTTATGCTTGTCCAGTGCGTGTTGCCCATACCACGCCAAACTCTTTATTTGACTTCATGTTGTATTGTCTTACTATTGTATTTTCTGTTTGTAAGACTCTTCGGGCGAAATAATGTCTAGGCATGCCAAACTTGAATTGCCTCAAAATGCATTATAGGGGGATGCGACTAGTTGTCAATTCTTCCTACTCGGAGTTCTATGTTAACTAAGCTGTTGTGTTGCATTTCTCGCTTATAGCCTATAACATTCCTTTCAAACTTTCTTTCAAATCTTGTTGTCTAACTCTTTCAAAAATCTTTATGCCCCTGTTTCTCTAAAACGTTCTTCTCAAAATGGAGCTAGAGGCTAAAGTATACGTCTCTTGGCTGTAGGCGACGCGATTCCGAATTGGCCACTCAGTGCTGAGAATGAGTGTCGCACAATCGCTTATAAGAGGATGCGACTAGTCGCCAATTCTTTCTACTCGAAGTTATATGTTATCTAAGTCATTGTGTTGTCTTTCTTGCTTATAGCCTGTAATATTGCTTTCAAACTCTTTCGAAAATTTCTCTACCCCGTTTTCTAAAACCTTCTTCTCAAAATTGGGCTAGAGGCATGAGCATACATCGCCCAGCCGTAGGCAACGCGATTCCAAATTGACTTAACTCACTAAATGCTGGGGTGAATGCTACACAATCACCAATCCGCTACCAATGGCATTTATTCAATTGTCTTTGTTATGAATGCTTGTTTCTATTTCTATTTCTATTTCTATCTTAGCTGGAATCTTTCTACCTGAACCAAAATATAAGACATAGCTATTTAATGCAAATAGAACTGTCGCACCAGAAGGACAACAAAGGCTCTTGAATGCCTCTAATATGTCCATGATGTTATTAAAGTGATAAGAGATTTATTCAACTCATTTGGTGGTTGTCATCTAGAGACAAAGGTAGGCCATAATATTTCACATGAACACAAAATCATCATAATGACTGTGAAGACACATCCATGTGATAGGTAATGTGCTAATATCTCATCTTCCTAACCTTTCCGATGTCACTATCTTTCATCTATATAAACATCGAGAAATTGAGCTCACAATCACCTCGACTTTCCAACTTTTCAATTCCTTTCAAGGTCTAATACCATGGGTTTCCGTTTGCCTAGAATTGTTCATGCCAAACAAAGTTTTCAGCGATCTTCATCGACTGGAAATGAAGCAACGCCAAAGGCAGTCGATGTTCCAAAGGGCTACTTCACAGTTTATGTTGGTGAAGTACAAAAGAGGCATTATGTCATTCCGCTGTCTTGCTTGAACCAACCTTCATTTCAAGAGTTATTGAGTCAAGCTGAAGAAGAATTTGGATATAATCATCCAATGGGTGGTATCACAATTCCTTGCAGTGAAGAAACTTTTCTCAGTCTCACACAAAGCTGAAGAACTCATGAACCAGAAGGGTTGTTTTACAAACTACATAATGGATGATATCATCTTTTTTAATGTTTGTGCCCTTATCACGATCACACTTTTCTTGACAGCAGACTTTGTGATTATGTGGCACTCACATCCCAACACCAAGTGAGTCATGCTAATTTATATTCGTGTTGCCTGCGGCTGATCAACGTATGCTCAAACCTCTGATCCTGATTGAGAAAAAAGTTTTTAGAAAAGGGGCAGAGAGATTTTGAAAGAGGGTTTGAAAGCAAGATTGAGAGATTGAAAACAATGTTATATAGCATACCAGCAAAATGCAAGACAATAACTTAAGTAGCATATAACTTTTTCGAGTAGGGAGAAGGCACAAACTTCAGAGACATCGAGTGTCATCCTTATTGAACTCGCCCAAAAATTCAGACACAGGGCTACCCCTTTCGGGCTATTGCTACTAAAACTAATTAAAAAGGGTCAAGTATCAAAGATCTCTCCATTTATAACATGCTTGATATATACTTTTGTTCATACACAATGAACGTATATCCCCCTGCAATCTAGCATTAATAAAACAGGAGCTTCTAATTTTGATAGAGACGAGAGCCTTTTCCTTTTATATCATAGTTATGTACTAAGCCAATGTATTGGAAAGCAATGATCCTATTATTCGTCAAGCCAGAAAAGCCAACCTAGAGAGCAAGCTTTTAATGTCGCCAAGGACATCTGCTTGCTAATCAAAACTGTGCAAAAAATATGACCAGAGAGTAGAGGGAGATGAACATAAGCTGAAGAGACAATCTTGAGTTAAGCAAGAGAAATGAAAGGACTCCTTTTCTGGACAAATAGCATGAGTTTAATGTCTCTTTCAGAAAACAAAAGACTTTCATCTATATAAAGGTCATGTAGTCAGATTCTCGATCAACCGGAGTCTTCCATATTTCAATTATCGAAAGAATTTTCCAAACTTTTATGATCCTTTCAGGCAGGAATTGGGGTTATCCCACTTGAATCAACCTTCATTTCAAGATTTATCAAGTCAGGAAGAAGAATAATTTGAATATGACCATCCAAGGGGTGGCATCACAATTCCCTGTAGTGAAGAAACTTTTCTCAGTCTCACTCAGAGTTTAAATAACTCATACCCAGAGAGATTGATATCTAGAAATAGATAGTACAGTATAAAAATAGGATTAAAAAAGTACAGAATGCAGATGGCAAGCATTTTTTTAAGTGGGAGAACTTGATTCTTTAAATTGAATATGTTTCCATAGCACAGAGTTCTTTTCATTGTCAAGATATGGTATCAGAATATGAGAAATAACCCGATAATTTAGACTTGCAACATGGTATCAAAGCCATCTTAGCCGATTAAATTTGAAGTCCACTTGTCGATAAAGCCTTCATAGCTGCCGATCATTTTCTGTGAACAAGACCCACCTTTCCTCTGGATTATTTCACTATGATGTCAGAAAAATGTCAAGTGATTCTTCCAATCGTCACAGAAGACATCAAATTCCAAGATTTAGATTTGAAGTATTCAATAATGGAGGTAACAAAGGGCGCCAAAAGAAGAAAATGATGGGAAATAAATACGATTCCAAATTTGTCATGAGCCAATTGCTCAATGTAAGAATTGGATGGTACCTTAAGATAGAATTGGTCAAGAATGCAATGTGTGATGACAAGAAAAAGAGGATAAACCCTAGGCATGTGAGAAACAATCAGGAGCTTAAAAAATTGCTTCAAGGAGTCACAATTGCAAGCGATGGAGTTTTGCCAAACGTCAAGTAGTTCTCCAAGAGGAGTGAGCACAAGAGAAGCAAGTAGTGCCAGTGGAAGTGCTCCAAGAGGCACAAGAAAAGTCAGCAACACCCGAGGAAGTGCTCCAAGAGAAGTGAGCACGAGAGAGGCAAGTAATGTCAGTGGAAGTGCTCCAAGAGGAGTGAGCACAAGAGAGGCAGGTAATGCCCATGGAAGTGCTCCAAGAGGATAGTATGCATGAGTTATATACTCTCATGGCTTCAACTGATAGATTGTGCAAACAAAAAGACTTCGCAGCTTACTACTTAATTGAGTTAATATCCAAACTGAAAATGAATGATATCTAGTTCTCAGCTCGAGGGGAGTGTCGAAGAATTAACCTTAAGTTAGGAGATATTTGTGTAATCCCATTAAATAAAAGAAGTAGTTAATTTATCTTTATTATTAGGATGTATTTAAATTTATTGTTACCTAGTATCTACAAATTTAGACTATAGTCTGCATATGTACCCAAAAAATTTAATACGAAAAATAGCAAGGTAATTCAGACTTGCAACAGATCCAATATCTTTTCCTTTTTTTCCTTGTGCATCCCCCAACCCCCTCTATCTTTCATTCATTATTTCATACAACTCCCTGTTTGTATGGTACAATATAGTTGAATGAAAGCAAGAAAAGTAGGTGTTCTTACTCAGACAATCCTACACTAACAAAAACTTCTAATTTTAATCTATGACCGACCAAAGCCCTTTCCTTCTATAATGATCATACACGAGCAACAGCCAAAAACTGAGTTCAACAGTTCCTAATTCAAAGCTTAACAGAGCCTTTCATTCATGACCAGGAAACTAATCTAAGCAGAAGACAGATACCAAATGGAAGGAAAAGAAAATGGCCTCATTGACTACACATGCATCCATTAAAGTCTACAAGAAAAGAAAACTAACCTCTTTCCCTTTTGCCAGGTAGAGCTTTCCACAATTCTCATGAGGTCCTGACATCAGCAAAACCATTCTTTTTGAGAGTCCTGCCATGGAATTGTAAAAAATCCTTGCAATTCAGACACAGTCAAGTTAGAACCACCAGAAAGTAGTGGCTTATATTTCATTGTCTTGTAATGACTTCACGGGAAAACCTAACCTAATCTCTTCCTCTTTTTGTTTCCATGGATTATCCTCCCCCTATTAATTGCTGAATGACCCAAATCCACTCCCTTCTTCTCCTCTCTTGTCAAATTAGACAGCACATTTTGCCTTAGTTTTTTCTTTGCCTATCCTTCCAGTTTACATCCATACCAAACTCTCCACATGTGAGATCCCACATCGGTTGTAGAGGGGAACACATTCCTTGTAAGAGTGTGGAAACCTCTCCCTAGTAGACACGTTTTAAAACCTTGAGGGGAAGCCTAGAAGGGAAAGTCCAAATAGGACGATATCTGCTAGCAGGGGGCTTGAGCTGTTACAAATAGTATCAAAGCTAGACATCGAGCAGTGTGCCAGCAAGGACGTTGGGTTCCTAAGGTGGGTGGATTGTGAGATCTCACATCAATTGTAGAGGGGAACGAAACATTCCTTATAAAGGTGTGAAAACCTCTCTTTAGCAGACGCGGTTGAGGAGAAGCCCATAAGGGAAAGCTCAAAGAAGACAATATCTACTAGTGGTGGGCTTGAGTATACCACCGAAGAACAGTGGCCCGACCATGTCTTTTACCCAAGGACCAGGTATCAAACTGTCCATTTCCAATCTTTAGGCAGCTCGCTACTCGCTAATTTCTGATGTTTGTAGGACACAAATGTTTGTCACCTAATGAACACTGTGATGTTTGCAGTCCCAAATCTTAGCTGCAAGTTGGAAGACAATTCCATGTGCATTTCATAATCCATTTCCCAACTCCATTGCCTCTTCACCGCTCAAAAGATCATTATAATTCTAACCTATATATACACATACTAATTTTATTTTCTGAATCACAAAAACAAACCAACCAGATCTTCCTTCAAAGTTCGAAAATCGCCCTCCGAAGCCAAAAATCAAAACAATCCACGAAATCAAAATTCTCGAGATACATACCATGGGATTCCGCTTGATAAACAGCCCTAGAAAATCGTCATCGACTGTTCCGAAGGGGTTTTTCGCCGTCTACGTCGGAGAGACCCAAAAGAGACGACATGTGATTCCGATTTCTTACTTGAAGCATCCGTCGTTTCAAGATTTGTTGAGTAAAGCCGAAGAAGAGTTCGGATTCGATCATCCGATGGGGGGCTTGACGATCCCTTGCAACGAAGATGTGTTCTTCGAAGTCACTTCTCGATTGGCGGCTAATTGTTGAAGACGAGAAACTGAAACAGCCATTCATAGATAGAATGTGAATCAACAATTTTGTATAGTAGAATTTCGATCCGTTTCCTTCCTCTTCCTCTTGAAGGACGATTTGCGAAAGGGAAATTGTAGACTTGTTTGAAGTTTGGGGAATAATTAAAATAACTCAATCATTCGTTCTTCTGTTCATAGGTTATTTCCTTCTTAGATCGGTACATTTTGCCTTTTTTTTTATTCCAAATCGTTTAGAGTTTTATCCAAACTTGGTCTGAAGTTCATTTGAGTGTTTGGTAACATAATCGCACTCTTTTAGACTACGATTCAACAATTTTGCAGCATTTAACTCAGGTAACAAGTCGGTTGTATAAATATCGTATGTCGTAGACAATTTGGATGTATGGTCGAACGTCAAACTAATTTTTTAGAGAAAATGTTTTATAAGACGTGAGGAAAATCATTGAAAACAAGTTAAAAGAAAATATTACAGAAGTTAAAGGGCGGAGTGTTGATGACGACTAGGTCCATACAGTACATTTTGAGACGATTCATGTCTAACCGACCTGATTTCAATAAACCTGGGTTTGACATGACATAAACATGCAGTTATAGAATGCCCTAGACAAACATGATCGTGACACTTGGTATTGGTCGACCACCATGGTCTTTAACTGACCTTACCTTAATGGGTTTGTGCCATTGTGAGTTGAGCTATGATACAAGGCCCAAGCTTTTGATGTCATTGGCCCAATTGCCATGGCCTATAGTTCCTGTAACTCCATATTTCCGAACCGAGACGTACGAGCTTCACCTTAGAGCTAACCATATTGTCCATCGAGAAGAAAAAGACATCTTGTTGATATAGGTAATGACTTTCAATTCTTTGAAGTATTTCTTAATCATTCTATCTTCAAAATCTCTCTCGTTTGGATGTAATCTCAGTTCATTCATATATCTCTCATTTACTCGAGTGTCACATTATCAATCTAAACCGGCAAGAAATCTTAATAACACTTTTCATAATAATTGTTACATTTTTAAATTACTAAAATTTACGTGCACATTAGTGATATTTTGTTGATATATTATATTATATTATATTAAATTTTCTATGATATTACACACATGTCGAGATTTAGCTCTATACAGGTATCGGTTTCTCGTGTTGAGGCCCGACAAATGGGTTGTCTAGTTCAATCCTTCCATTAATTAGGGCTCAAATCTTGGTTAATTTATTAATGTCAATTTAGGGTTTTCAAAGTCTACAAATAGCTTGCCTTTCTCCACCTATCATTTTTCGTTCGATCTTATCCACGTAGTTTTTCGTCTCGAGCCACCTCGAAAAAATCGGTTGATGATTGCTCATATCATACTGAACTAGATTGAACGATTTTTAGTAAAATTATAATAAAATTGAAGCAAATCATGAGACATTTGAATTACTTTTATGACATGATTCGGTATATGAATTTACAAGTTTAGTCCTCGAACTTTTAAATTTAAATCTACTCAATCTCTAAACTATAAAACGCGTTAAATAGGTTCTTGAACTTTGAAAAGTTTCTAAAACGTCTTTAAAACATATATTTTGTGTCCAATATATATGTTTCTAAAATTTTCAATTTAGGTTCAGTATCTCGTTAATCTATTCAACATTTTTAAAAAAAACATTATTTATAGTGTAACAGTTCAAGTTCACTGCTAGTAGATATTATCTCTTTCAGCTCCCCTTCTAAACCCTAAACCATAAACCATAAACACGTCTATTAGGGAGATGTTTTCACACATTTCACTCAATGTTTTAAAACGTCTCTGTAAGTAATGTTTCGTTTTTCTCTCCAACTAAACCCTAAAAGTTATTAAAATTTCAGTAATTTTTAAATTCAATTTAAAAAATTTATAGACTAAATTTGTAATTTAATTTTTTTTTTACGATAAAAAAAAATAAAAATTATTATACTTTATGGTCAAAATGATAACGTTGGTGACAAAAATCTAACGTCTAATCAATAAGACTAAATTCTCTCCCAAAATCAAGAAAATATTGAGAAAAAACTCAAATTTTCATCATTAGGGTTAAAAATAGATTTCTCGGGAAATTTCTTTTATCTTTTAACCAACCTCGAACATCGTAAAATTTTAATTTCATCAAGTTGAATTACAGATATTTGAATTAACAAAAAGCATAGTAAAATATTTATTAAAAAAATCCGTCCTCATTGTAAATATTCAAAATTTTCTATTTTATCAAAAAAATATTTACCATATAAACTTTCAAATGCTCGTGTACCTATTACATTAAATTTTTATGACATCGTTTAAAATTATTTTAAATGAATGTTTTTACCCTTCTAACAAAATTTTAAAAATTTATAAAATAGATATTTCGATATATATATATATATATTTAAATAATAATAATAAAGAAAATAGATGGGACATAAATGTGAATAAGTTTATAGAGTTGTCTTTACAATAAATAAGGAGAGGAAGAGGCTAACGTGGGCTTCATGTGCCAAACAAAAGTGTTGTCAACATCAAACCCTAAAGAAGCAAAATTTAATCTTTATTGCCCCTCTATCTCAACCACCAATTTTATTCGAATAAATACCGGGTCACGTTACAACCCTAATCAACAGATCGGGATTCAAATCTTTCACTCTACATATAATTATACACCAAGAAACGACCAAAGTTGATCAGTTTCTACTTCTCTCGAGAGCGTTGTTTTATATATCTATCCTGAAAATGTAATAAAGATGACTCAAAAAACTCGATCAATCTAACCTAAAACAACCAAACCCAACAAATTTATAGTCGGGTTCATTGTTTGGATTAAAAAATGTTACATCTCGAACAATTGGGTTGAGTCTGAAAAATGTCTCAACCTGACCTAACCTAAGATACGGAAGCTCGATAAAAAACCAGAAATAGGAGTACATTTGCCCTATCAATTACAAACAAACACAAAACTACAAAAGCAGCTTTTTTTTCTCGCTTTTTTTTTAGATAAGAGAATGTGAGCCATAGAACATGGGGACTTAGGGAGAGAAAGATGTAACTTTCAAAGTTTTGCTGTAAATGGAGCCACCCGAGCAAAGGCGGAGGTGGGGACGGGGACGAGGACGAGGACGAGGACGATGTGTATCGTTTTTGTATGTACCATTTTGAAAACGAGCTCGGTGTTTGGTTATAATTGTTCGTTTTTGTGGCTCAAAATTCAGCAGGACCATGTGGGAATCCTTTTTTGACAATGCTTTTTGTTTAGAGAAAGTTTGATTATGAGTGTGGGGAAATTTTTTCACTGGTTTTTATGGATTTAGAACCCACCAATGATTTTTTAGAGACATATTTTCGTTTGCCCATTTCAATATGTCCTTATAATATGTTATATATATATATATATATATATATGTAATCTATCGATTTTATTCACGGGTTTACTATAGTATAATTTCATGACGTGACGTTAATCATTTAGAATTGGTTCGACTTTTAATTCGAAATTGACGTTCGTTGTCAATTCATAACTAACGACTCTCTTGAACAACGTGTAAGAAAAAAGATATTTGTAACAACCCGTCCACTACTAACAGACATTAATGTTCGTTGTCAATTCATAACTAACGACTCTCTTAAACAAAGTGTAAGAAAAATGATATTTGTAAGCTCACCCATCGCTAATAGATATTGTCTGCTTTGACCCGTTACGTATTGATGTCAACATCACTGTTTTAAAACATATCTGCTAGGAAGTGGTTTCCACACTCTTATAAGGATATTGTCTGCTTTGACCCGTTACGTATCGTCATCAGTCTCACAGTTTTAAAACATGTATGCGGAGAGGTTTCCACACCCTTATAAGGAATATTTCGTTCTACTCTCCAACCAACGTGGGATCTCATAATATTATGACACCCATTTAAACGAGAACAATTTTTTATCAAATTATATTTTTTTTTAAAATCCGTACCACCTATCAACATACATTTTTGGTGTTATGATCGGTTATTTAGTGGATGTTATATTAAAAACGGGTAATTACACTTTTGGTCCCTTTGAGCTCGAGATTTATATCAAATTCGTATATATGTCTTAAAATGGAAAAATCAAATCCCAACATTAGAGATCAAGAGAAAATTAAGAATACATTAAAAATTAAAAATTAAAAAAAAAACTTCGGGATATACCCATTTCCTTGAGATCGAACGTTATCGTTGTTTAGATGACGTAAGCTAGACTGGTTGTTCCATAACAGAGTAGCAAACTGAAACATTCAGGTAGCTCACCTACAACCGAAATAGAAACCGAACATTTCGTACTTTGAATCTCGTTTCTATCGTACATTTTATACGTCATGAATATTTGCATACACATAGCTTTTAATTAAAAACTTAAAATAGGCACATTAATACCAACATAATGTACTATAAAGGAACCCCTCCATTTATTGAAATAATTGTGCCAGCTAGCCCTAATTTTTATTTTTTTTATTTTTT
>NW_019272052.1:2067090-2133661 GCF_002738345.1 Cucurbita maxima
CGAGAGATCCCAGATATTGTCCTTTTCTACGTTAGCACGTATTGTCCTATTTGGCTCTCTTTCGAGCAGATATTGTCCTACTCTCCTCTCGAGGAGAGATTTCCACTCCGTTCCCCTCTCCAATCTATATAGGATCTCACAATCCACCCTCACGACTCACTGTCCTATTTTGGGTTTTCTCTTTCGTGCAGATATTGTCTTATTTGGGCTTAGATCTCACAATCCACCCTATTCGGGACCCAACATCCTCATTGGCACACTGTCCTATTTGGGTTTTCTTTTTCGGGCAGATATTGTCGTATTTGGGCTTTCTTTTTTGTGTTTCCCCTCGATGAGAGATTTCCACTTCGTTCCCCTCTACAATCGATGTAGGATCTCACAATCCACCCTATTCGGGACCCAACATCCTCATTGGCACACTGTCCTATTTGGGTTTTCTTTTTCGGGCAGATATTGTCGTATTTGGGCTTTCTTTTTTGTGTTTCCCCTCAATGAAAGATTTCCACTTCGTTCCCCTCTACAATCGATGTAGGATCTCACAATCCACCCTATTCGGGACCCAACATCCTCATTGGCACACTGTCCTATTTGGGTTTTCTTTTTCGGGCAGATATTGTCGTATTTGGGCTTTCTTTTTTGTGTTTCCCCTCAATGAAAGATTTCCACTTCGTTCCCCTCTACAATCGATGTAGGATCTCACAATCCACCCTATTCGGGACCCAACATCCTCATTGGCACACTGCCTTGTGTCCACCCCCTTAAGGGCTCAGTCTCCTCGTAAGCACATCGCTCGGTGTCTATCTCTAATACCATTTGTGACGACCCAAACCTATCGGTAACAAATATTGTTTTCATCATGTTTCCGTTCAAGGTTTTTAAAACGCGTGTAATAAAAGATATGTAGTTCCCATCTTCAACCGATGTGGGATCTCACAAATATGATCCTTAAGAAAAACTTAAAAGAATTGAGGCTACTACCTCCACTAATAACACGTAGCACTTATTTTCAGTAGCTCAATCACAAGAACTCTAAAATTAAGCAGGTTTAGCTCAAGTACGTGACGATAGAATTCACTCTTAGAAGTAACAAGTAGGTAACGTGGTTATGTCTCGGGAGATACAAGGAAATGTCGGGGCCATTAAATACGGATCCGAATCCTAAATATCAAGAGAGGAGGAGGAGAGAGAGAAAGTGATGAAGAAAGCAGAGCCACAAAAGCAGAGGGACCCCATATGTCATTTGGAGGTCCAACAATGGCGACGGCACCCCATGGCCATGGCTCCCACCTTCCTCATCTCTCTCTCAGTACAACTTCCGTGCTCTCTCAATAAATACCTCTCCTTCCACTCCCAATCCCTTTCCAAATTCCCCCAATGCCGATTCCCAAGCCCGCCGCTCTCAAGCACATTGTGAAGCGCTGCTCCAGCCTAGGCCGGAAGCAAGACGCCACCGCTACCGCCACCGCCTACGACGGCGTTCCCAAGGGACATTTCGCCGTCTACGTCGGCCAGAATCGCAGCCGATATGTCGTCCCCATTTCCCTCTTAACTCACCCCGATTTTCAGTGCCTCCTCCGCCTCGCGGAGGAGGAATTTGGCTTCCACCACCATATGGGCCTCACTATTCCTTGTGAAGAGGTGGTTTTCCGCTCACTCACCGCCGCTCTCAAATGAACCCACCACCGCCCAAATGCACAAATCCCTCATTCTTTTTTATTCATAGTATTATTATTTTTTCCCGTTTTGGAGGGTTTTTTTTTTTTTTTCTTAAAACACCACCCATCTTTCCGTTCACGATCCAACCACAGTTTATCACGTGTCGAACGTTTTTTCTTGAAAAAAGAACGGGTGTAGCTGAAAATGTGTTCGTAACTACTACCCGATTTAGTTCTTTTAGTGTCGAGACGAAGACAATAGCTATTTTGACTGATGAGCTAAGCTCGATGTAAAATAGGGTTTGTATTTTTGTATAAATATTTAGTAGCATGGGAGATTTTCCTCATAGCGGTGGATTTGTTTCTTCAAACACCCTACGAGAGATGAAAGTAATAATATTATTGAATTATCGAAGATTTGAACATCTAATCTTTTGATCGATGATATAAAAAAATCTCGATAGTATAAATTATGTTCATATTGAATATCCGTTTTTTGTTTTGATAAAAATTTTAATCTCTAAAATTTAAAATTTTTATTTTAGGATTAATAACTTAAAAAACTAAAATAAGATTTGATAGACCGATATTAAAATGTCAACGTAGGCTAAATTAATAAAAATATTCTTAAACTTTTCCAGTCTAAAAAAACATATATATTTTTAAACTAAAAAAATTAAAAAAATACCATTATTGTTGGTTTGAGAGGTAAATCGTTCCTTAAATTTTCAAAAAGTGTTTGAAAAATAGCGTTAAATTTTAAAATTTTCATTAATATTCTTAATTTTTTTTAACTTCAAAAATAATATTACCGTTAGTATCACATTTCAAAAATACTAATAAACTTTCAAAACTAATACTAAAAACGAAGAAAATCTATGAGGTGTCGATAGACAGTTTCGGTTCATGTATTGACAGGAAAAACTTGCAAAACCCTTTTTAAGGATGAGGACGGTAGTTCAGGAGTTCGCTCGAAAGAACTGGCGTACCAAGCTTTCGATCACTCTGTTAGATCCAAGGCACGTCTTCATCAAGCTCTCGAGAAAATCCGTCGACTTTAAAAATCGTGTTTTTTCTCTTATTAACCTGGTGTTAATGTTATATTTAAAATTTCATGAGTATTTTTTAAACATAATATAAAAAATACAGGTATTTTTTTTTAATTTTTTTTTTAAGATTCAACCATATTAATAAAACTATACTATCAGTGTTTTCAAAAAAAAAAATTAATTTACAAATAAATATCAAAGTTATTATTATTATTATTATTATTTATTTTAGGTACAATAATATAAAGAGACAAGAAAAGGAACTTATTTTAACCTTTTGTTTTAAAGAGTCGGTGGAGGAAATTGATTTTGTTGATCAATTCCCACCAATTAAGCCCATGATTGTTACTATTTTCCAAAATATATATATATATATTTAATATATTCTTAATTTTGTATTATTATTATCTCCGACCTCAATTTTCATTACTCTATGACGTCGTGTGCTCAAAGCTAACTCGTACGCTACTGAATTTCACGTTATCGGTTGAGAAAGAGAAAACTTAAAAATACATCTCTATAACGGAACATCATAAATGAAATCAATTAAGGACGGTAGCTCGTTTCTGTAATGCAGGGTTTTCTAATTCCCGACGATTTTAATAAATAAAAATGAATCAACCCGAATCATAAATGAAATCAATAAAGGGATAGTAGTTCGTTTCCGTAATATAGGGTTTTTCTAACTCACGACGATTTTAATAAATAAAACCAACCCGAACTAACCCGAACAGAATTCAGTGGACGAACGTTTTTTTCGAGGACAAGATATTAAATGAAATCGATGAACATGTGGTGATGGAAGCAATTAGTTTTTACATGGGGACTGAGTTTGATAGAACAAATCTCTGTCATTCTTTATAGAATCAAAGGACCATTGGCCTTAGGGTATGTGCTTTTCTTGCTGGCCTATTATATTATCTACTCCCTCACCATCACACAATTACTTTTATTTCCGACCACAAGAATTTCGTCTTCGATTTTTTTGAAAGATTCAATTTTTATATCGACCGGAACGTTTTCAGTTGAAATTAGGATGCTTTTCGTCGTGATATTATGAACATGAGTGAATCTCTCAATACCGAATTTTTTGGGTCGAACCCTAAAAGTTCAATTTTTATATCTGGGTCGAGATGTGGTTCTTCAATTTCGTCCTTTTTTACTTTTCCAGTATCTATAGACACAAAAGATCAGTTGAAATACAGCTTGCCATTAAGCTCGAGTCACACAGGGTGGGAGATCCCACATCGATTGGAGAGAAGAACGAAGTATTCTTTATATGAGTGTGGAAACTTCTCCATAGCAGACACGTTTTAAAAACCTTAAGGGAAAACCCGAAAAGAAAATCTCAAAGAGAACGATATCTACTAATAATGGACTTAGACCGGCTTAGAAGATCCATGACGTACTTTTGTTGAGTTAGATGCATACCCACTTTTGAATATTTACATAAAATCGAGACATCGATATTTATAAATGACGTATATTTCTTGATAAACGGGAATTAAATAAGATGGGGACAAGATGTCTAAAGCAATTATGCTTTAATTGCAAAAAAGGGTCCTCACAAGTCTATCAAATCAGTTTTCAGATCAAAAGTGCTGGAAATTTTGTTATTATGCCCTTCTTATTTTCCAGTTGTCTTCATGTTCTTTCTCCATTTTTGTCTATGTGGCCATTGTCCCACCTCAAGTACACACCATTTTCAATCAAACAATGAAAAAAACAACACCAAAAAAACTCGGATCGAGTTGAGCTACTACTGTTTATTTCAGACGTTCATATCCTAAATTTGTAACCCTGATTGTTAAATAAGTTGATTGGGTTCAGTTAAGGTTGTTTAGTTCAGATGTTTATGCCATGGAATTCGTAACCCTGATCGTTAAATAACTTGATCTAATTCAGTTAGAGTTGTTTAGTTCAAATGTTTATGTCGTGGAATTCGTAACCCTGATCGTTAAATAAGTTGATCGGGTTCAATTAGGGTTGTTTTGTTCATATGTTTATGTCGTGGAATTCGTAACCCTGATCGTTAAATAAGTTGATCGATCAAGTTTGTCAAACTGATATTATACCGAACATGCTAATTGAAACCCTAACATGTGCTAAAAGGGGAAAAGGAAAAAAAAAAATCGAGCTTCTGAAAGGTTTGACGAGTTGAATTCCAAGTCAAGCATGACACCTAAAAAATATAACATTTGATGAGGTTGGTTAGAGTTGGATAAGGTACTTAATATCATTATATGTATTGCATGTGCTTCTATCTACCTTTATTTGACTCTAGGTCTTTTCTTCCGATAATCAAGTTTGATTTATTCGAGAGAGATTTTCGGTTTTAGGGTTTGGGTAGCAAAACCGACCCTACAAAACTTTAGACAATGACCCACAATTGTAAATTATTTTCAAATTTGTTAATTTTAAAATATACTCTTCTATAATTCAATATGAACAGTATGTGACCAAACAGACTTGGGAAGGGCAAGAACTAGGATTGTTCCTATCATGATAGAACATGTTGTTTGATTAAACCCTGAATTTGGATTTGTTTGGAGAAGAACTGTAACTGTCTAAGTCCACCGATAGCAGATATTGTCATTTTTAGGTTTTTCCTTCAAGGGCACTCTCGTAAACGGATAGAATAAACTAGAGTGACAAATATGTTAACTCGAACAATTAGATTGGATCTAAAGAATGTGTTAACTCGACCCAACTCAGCTCATGAACACCTCTATCGATTACGTATTTATTTCAATGATTTAAGAAGATTAAAACTTCTAAAACCGTAGAAACGATATGGAAGATCAAGAAGTTTATTATATAATTATAAACTTTGGTTTAATTTAAAATATATAGAAATGAGAGAGATGGGTAGGGTATCCCTTGTCTATGCTTTCCATGTCTCTTTCTTCTTAATTTCTTTCTCTTAGTCAACCTTTGCATTCTCTTCTTCTTTTTCTATGTTCTTCTATAATAGTTCAAACCCGTCTAAGATGGATTAGGGTTGGGTAGTTCGAGACATATGAACACTATTTTTGTTCGTTCGCTCTCCTCTCCAACTCTCCAACAAACGTGGGATCTCACAATTCTTCACCCCTTTCAGAGTCTAGTGTCCTCGTTGACACTCATTCCTCTCTCCAATCGATATGAGACCCCCACCAAATCCACCCCTTTTGGGGTAGGCGTCCTTACTGGCATACTGACTCGTGTCTACCCCCTTCCAGGGAAGAACCTCTTTGGTGGTACATCGCCCAGTGTTTGGCTCTGATACCATTTGTAATGCCCCAAGGCCACCAAAGTTTTTAAAACGCGTCTCGAGGGAGAGGGTTCCACACCCTTATAAAAGGTGTTTCGTTCTCCTCCGAGCGTCTAAAGGATTCAAAAGGAGCCTCCAAAAAAGGCTTAGATGCTTGGCTTTTGAAGGGAGAGGGTCATACAAAAGCCTCAAAGCCCAACATTTAGAGGCCTAACACCTCATTTAATCTTAATTAAATCAAACCCTAATTAAGGTGCTTTATATTCCCATAAAGTGGGACTCCCAAATGGACCCACTAAATCTTACGTGGCAGCTCATCATTGGCTTAAACCTTAAGGATATTATTTATTTAATTTACCTTGCAATAATTTAGGAACATTTCAATCAACCTGTCAACCTAAAGCTTATCTCCAAAATTAAAATCATAATCAATCATATTACCAAAAAATTAAATTAAATTAAATTAAATTAAATTAAATTAAAACGAAGCTTATCTCCAAAAATCAATAATTCAATACCTTTCATTAAAAAAATTGAGCATCACTTTTTTAAACTTTTTTTTTATTAAATTAATTATGAAAATAATTCTTAAGCTGTCTTTAGCGTCGATGATGACATCGTGAAGTAAGTTTATAGCTGATGTTCTTTTCGATCTTATTTGTAAACGACCAATCACGTTCTCACGTTCTTTTGTTGTATAATTTTAAAAATTCTACACATAATTAGATAATGAAATAAAATGAAATGACGTAAAAATGTTTGTATAATTGTAATAAAATAAATTAAAAAGCAATAGTTAATATAAAAAATAGGATTAAGACAGCTAATTCTCTTTTAAACAAAATTTTATTATCTAATATAAAATATAAATTTGTATTTTTAAAAAAAATATTTATATTATCCAATGAAATTTCTTGTGTTTCTTAAATTATTAAAAATGGTAAATGAAAATTTAAAAAATATAAAAATGAAAAAAAAAATAAATAATATAAGAATGATAAAGTTAATTTATGACTTCTTTTAGTTTTTTTATAAATTTGTTGGTTCAAAGTGAATTTTAAAAAAAATAGTATGAGAAATAAATTATTTTAAGTAAAACATTTAAATTCAAATTCTAAAAAAAAAAAAAAAAAAAAAAATTCTTTCGATGAAAATGACTAAAATACCCTTGCAAAAAACATAATTCAATTCTTTCCAACACCATAATTCACTTTAAAAAAGATAATAATACAAAATTCAAATATCCAACTTTTTAAATAATTATTAAATTATAAAAATATCGATGTAGATATAAATATAAAGTTTTAATTTTTATAAATATTATCAATATAATTAACAAAAATTTTTAAATTAATAATTATGTTGAGACATTGTTATAAATATTTACATACACATTAAGATCAATTAATAATTTTATTTATGTAGATTAAATAGGAAAGTAATTAAAATTTTAATTTAAAATTAAAAAAATACCAACAATTTAAATTTAAATTTATAATTTAATTTTAAATTATAACGAACATGAATTATATTAAAAAAGTATTTCATATTGTAACTAATACATTTAAATAATAATAAAATTATTGACTTTTTCATATAAATTAGTGAGAAATGGGCAACCCATATACAAGAAGTAATCCCAAACCCGACCCATTCGACTCGAGCTGACTCAATACCCGAGGGACCGAGTTGACCAATTTGATCAAGTTGATCGAGTTAATTGATCTCGCTTATCCAATTTTAAATAAAGAAAACAAATATATTGTAAATAATAATATTCCCTCTTTTTCATTCAAATCAAATTTCAAAAGAAAAAATAAATAAATAAAAAAGTTAGTCTAGTGAGTCCAGTTGAACTCGGCCGAGTCACCAGCCCGAGTCGCGATCTTCTATAAGTCCCCTTTCATCTAGCAGACTGATTTATCGGCGAAGTCAAAAAGCAACGGCCGAGATTCACGGAGGAGACTAGTCGGGGAGTCGACGTGGCAGCGGCGGCAAAAATCCGGGAGATTCAAGAACCGACCAGACTCGGACCGGGAAACGGTCCGAAGAACCTCTTCGAAAACCGACTCGTCACAAGGAATCGCAAGAGGACCTTGGTTCGCGAATCCGTACTCTTCTTCGGCTTGCAAGAGAAGCTTCTTGAAGATCGGATGGTTCAAGTACGTCGCTCGAACAACGAACCGTCGACAACTACTTCCGACGCAGACGGCGACATGGCCGGCCGGAACATCCGACGGAGTATCACCGGCGGAGCGAGAAGAGGCGGTGACGCGAGCTTTCCTCCGCCACCGCTGCAGCATCTGGCGGATACTGACGATGCGGCGGATGTTGTTGGATTTAACGATTCCGGTGGACATTTTCTCTGATTTGGAGAGTTTGATTTTCTCGGGAAAGTGAGGGAAAATGGAGCGTCTGTTTTGATTTGTTGGAGGATTTGGGTTTAACGCTTTATATATAGGGGGAATTTTGAAGTGGGATGGAAATGAAAAAGGGCCTGAAGTTGGAGATAATTACGAGATTGGGATGTTCAAATTTTTGTTGCCAAGCCCATGTGAGGTGTAGCCTTCATTAGACAAAATGATTTAACGTGCAATTAGTTTACTAATCTCTTCTTTATTTCCTTAATTAAATATTATATACAATATTTTATTTATTTTTTATTTTCTTAATTCAATATTTACCTACAAATTTTAGAAACGGTAACTAATTCAACAACAAATTTATAGACTTTTGTTTTAATCTAATCCGTCTTTTCCTAGCAGCGGACTGCGATTGTGCAGCACTCACTTCTCAGCAACAAGTGAGTTAAGTCAATACGTTTGCGCGTCGCCTACAACCAGACAACGTATGCTCGAGCTTCTGACCCTAATTTAAGGAGAAAGCTCTAGAAAACAGGTTAGAGAGATTTTCGAGAGAGATTTTCGAGAGAGAGTTTGAAAGCAAGATTTAGTGAGAGATTGAAAACAGTGTATGGAAAAACTATTCGAGTATGGAAAAATTAACAACTAGTTGTATCTATGGGGCAGTTTTTATTTTATTTTATTTTATTTTTATTACTAATTGATATTTTTAAAAGTTTAATATTGTCCACTTTTCCCCTAAGCATTTACGACTTTATTTTTTTTTTTCATCCAAAATGTCTCATACTAATAAAGATAAATGGAATGTACGATTAAAGAATAGATACATGAATAAACCGACACCACATCTAAACGAGAGTAATTTTGATCATGTCTCCGGAAAACATCAGGATTATAGTTGGTTTAAACATAATTCAGCTAGTTACAACATATTTGATATCTTATAAATATTTATTATTAAAAAAAAAAAAGTAAATTTTAGCTAAAATGGATGATTTTCTAAAATTAAAAATAAATAAATAAATAAAATCTTATGAAAGATATGGTTTTATCATTTTTTTTTTAATTTACTTTAATATTATTGTTTTTATTTAATTTTTTGCAAAATACTTTACCAATGGACCACAATATCTTACACTAAAATTCGTTCGCAAATCGAGGCATTTAATTCCAAATCTTTTTCTTTTATTTATCACTTTTTTTTTCAACCACATTAATATTATAGTTTGTATAGTTTGATTATATATATATATATATATATATATATATATAATCTCGAGCTATAAAAAAATTTACAACCTATTCGATACTTTTTATAATTCAACTTATTCAATATTTTTAAAAATTTAAGAATAAAATTAATGTTAATATTTGAATTTTTTTTTATTTAGTTCATATTATATATAAGATTTTAATTTAGTTTATAATACAAAGGTTCGAATATTGTTAAGATCGAGAAATAGAATTGAGATCAGAAGAATGTTTTTATTGATATTCATAAACTTTAAATAAGATAGAGGCTAGAAACTAATATCTACTAATAAAAAAAATATAAACTAATTAAATATAGAGAATAAAATAAAATATACTATCAAATATTATATTTTCATAAACGAATAATTTTTTTTTAAAAAAATAACATAATCAAATTTTAAAGTATCATTGAATGAATTAATAATTTAAAATATGATTAATATAATATGATCCAAAATTTAATCTTTTAAAATTTATTTTTATTGATATATTTTCGTAACGAGAATGCTAATGGAGATTGAAATTAATATTTGAAAATGTTTGGACCAAATTGTAAATAAACTAAAATATAAGGATCGAATTTACCATCGAAGTCCAAGTTAAATATGCATTCAGTGACTATAAAGAAGGATAAATAAGTAATTCAACAAACAAAATGTGGTCCCCACAAGCATGGCCACAGATGAATCTAGAACTAAGGAGTTAGATGAAAAAAATTTGAAGCAAATATAATAATAAAATAATAAATATATTTTTTCTATATAATTAACTAATTAAGTATTGAAAAAAAAAATTGCTAAAATAAAAAAAATAAATTTGGTTTAATTTTTTAATTTTAATTTTTATTCTTTCCATAAATTTTAACTTTAATCCCTAGGACTAGTTTATTTTTTATTTTTATTAAATATATATATATATATATTATTTATGAGTCATTATATTATATTCACGTAAAAGTATATTTTCTTGCATGAAAATTATTATTATTATTTATTTAATTTGGATGAAATTTAATTTTGAAACACTAAATTTAGATTTATTGAAAGTATAATTGAGGGTATATAATCTAATAAAAATAAATTTAGTTTTTAAATTTCTAAACTTTAAAAAAATATTTAATAGAAATTTTAAACTTTAAAAAGGTGTTTATAAGTAAAAAGATATGTAATAAATTTTAAAATTTAAATTTTGTATTTAATAGATTTTTTAATTTTTCTCTTATTCATCGTAATATTTTTTATAAATTAAAATGGAAAATTTGATGCAAAATTAAATTTTATAAATTTATTAGAAACAAAAATAGAAAATTAATTTTAAAAAAAAATTAAACCATTTTTTTAGGTTAAGGTTGGGTGCATGGAGGCAAAGACATTTGAGAAAACAGAGCATGAATTCATAGTATGAGACAAAGTGTTTGGTAGACAGTAATCTCTCCATAAACTTTAAATTAGCTTTCAAATCTCATCATATCAACCTTAATTAATGTTAATTCATGTTTTTTAGTTTCACTTCCATTGAATCTATCTTCTTCTTTTTGTTTTTCCCTTCTCATCATCCACAAATAATGTTTTTTATTCGGGTCGGGAATGCACGGGTTGGCTAATCACCTGATCCAAAAACTAGTTCAGATTGTAGAAATCGAAATCCGAACGAGACAATCTCCATGTAATGACCCCAAAAAAAAAAAAAGTTATCTCACATCAGGTATGTTGAGAAAGTGGGGAGTTGAACTCTACTATAAAACGGAGGTCCCTCATTCCACTTGAACGGTCGAAGAGTTGAAACTAGTAGGAAATTATCCTAACATATCAAACCCAAGTCGGATCAGCCAAAATATTGTGGAACCCTTTGGAAATCGGCGTTGTTACACTCCGATAGAGGATTTTGACCCATACTCGTTCTTCAAAGATTTTGAGCTCGATAAACATCATATATAATACTCAACATAATTCTTACGAACACAAATTTCAATATTATAACGTAGCCTTTTGCACTTAAAAATTATTGAGGTAGAATATAGTAAGGTAGGAATTTTAGCAGACCCTAAACCCTAAACCTCTCAGTGTCGAAGTTGAGAATATAATCTCGGTCCCCAACATCGTTTAGCTTACGGGGAGAAATCTCTCTCCACTTTCTCCCTCATTTTCCGTTAAAATAGAGTTTTTCCACCTCGTTCAAAGCTGATCCCCACGAGTTAAAGGACATAATCGTACTCATTTTCTTATAATCAAAGTTTTAGACCTCGATCCCACGTCGGTAAATAAGAATTATACAATTATTACTATTTTAAAAAAAACATATTTTTTTAGAACAAACAAATAAGATTTGAGAGAGATTATGGTTTGTTTGTGCAGTTGAAAAAACCCACATGATCTCAAACCTCTGACCAAACTGTTGGACTTTATGTTATGTTTTTTTCATTAATTTATGTATTTTTGTATGATTTGCAAACTGCCATTGCCAATATTCAAACTATATGTTCCAAACACAATGTGGATTCCATCATTAAATACTCTCAATATTCTTTTAACTTTGGCCTATAAAACTATGTTTGTTTCAAGGTATTTGTCTTCCAACTTGTTTTTTTTAATAATTTTAAGATCAAATGTTCGTGTTTTTTATTTATTTATTTAAGATTTGTTCGTTAAATGAGTTACATATAGATTAATACCATGTTATGAATGAATAGATTGATATCGTTGAGTTAATGCAGCTCAAGAAGAAGATAAATAGTTTGACTCCTCGAAAATAGGGCTAAAAGAGCTTGACTGAGTACGGGTAAGGGTGTTCGTAGATTGAATTAGTTTGGGTTGAGACATTTTTTTCTTGACCAAACACAATTGTTCGAATCGTAAATGTAATAGCTCAAGTCAACCACTAGTATATATTGTTCGTTTTTGCCTGTTAAGTATCGCCGTTAGTCTCACAGTTTTAAAACGCGTCTACTAGGGAGGGGTTTCCATGCACGTATAAAAAATGTTTTGTTCCCCTCTCCAATCGATGTGTGATATCAGCTAACACCAGACGGTGTGCCAACAAATATAAAAACAATGTCCTTCAATTATCATTTTTTTAAAATGTTACGTTATAAACCATAGGAATAAATTTCGAAACAACAATCTATAAAGGAATCATATTGTTGTCTATCAATTCAAGTTAGGTTTAAATTCGGCCATGTGAGCTTAGGCTTAAAATATCGAACATTTTAGTATTAAAAAAATGGTTATCTCGACCTATAACTACACATGCATCTCAACTATATATTAAGATTTAATGGATTCTTAAAACGATTGTATGTGTTAATATGTTGGATAAAATTAATAATTTTTTTAAAAAAATTTAAAAAATACTCTTACCATTTATATTATATTTAAAAAATACTCATAAAATTTTAAAAATAACATGAACATATTTTACCATTATAAAAAAAATTCAAAAAATCGTAAAATTTAGACAAGAATCATCCGTCGACATCTCATAGATTATCTCCAAACTTTTTAACGTTACTTTTGACACCTCATAGATTATCGACATTTCATTGTAAGTCAAAGTTGGGTAATAATTGAATCCAATTCAAATTATCGTTCAGAAGTTAGGTTCTCTCAATTGTTTAACATTACGGTGCCACATTAAATAACGATTGCGATCAGAATTTATAATCATCTTCATCTAACGTGTATCTTAATGCTTGATTATATTACTCCCAATCTTTATGGTGGTCTGGAAATAACTCGGTGGAGAAACGAGCTAAATTTCACGTGTAATACGTGAAATTCATCTAATTTTACCTAACAAAATGAGGACTAGACGGTCTATATTAATTTGTTTGATAGTGATTATGCGGATAAATGAAGTATTAACAAAGAATCTGTAAATATAATCGTCGTGTACTAACCCTAATTCACCCGAGAAAATTTTACAAATTATTTCATAGACGTTTCCGGAGTTATAAATTCCGATACAATTATTTTAACTACCAGAAGAATAAATAAATAAACCATTAAAAAAAATAAAAAATCAAACAGATCTAAAGCAATTTTTTTAGTAATTATTAATTTTCAGAGTTAAAAATTAAACATTAAAAAAGACAAATAAATTAATTTTTTTTTCTTGTTTTCCTTTTTTGCTAACTCCCACGATGTCTTGTCTGCATAGGTTCTTGTTTTTAACATAACAAAAATAATTAATTTTTTTTAATAAAATTATTATTATTATTATTATTTATTTTTGAAGATTTAGGGAATATATGATGGGGCCAAGCTTCATTTAGATCTAACTAATTTGAAATAATATTAATAATTTTTAAAACTTATTATAATGTTTTGAAATCTTTATAAAGTTTGTTAATTACTTTTATTATTTTAATTAATTATCCTAAAGTGGTTCTTAATTCATGAACCGTTTAAATTTTATTGAGGCACTAATTAAGGGAATATCACTAATCATAATTAAGACTACTTAATTAGTGACATGTTAATCATCATCCTTGTAATGTTGTTCAAAATGTTTGAACATGATTAGGTGTATAATTTTGATTTTGTTCTCATTTTTAGTTTAAATTAGTGTTGATTGAGAAAAAAAAAAATTAAATGTATAATAAATTTTTGGTTAAATTACAACTTTGGTCCAATGATTATCTTGAACAATTCTATGCAGACTGGACTGGCGTCCCGGGATTACCCCTCTGTGACCGTGTAGCTCCAGGGCAATCTTCCATCTGGACCGATGGTCAACAATCACCTAAAGAATGAAGAATGGGATGAATATAAAAATAATCAGTAAGCAATCTAATGATAGGTTCTTATAACATGTCTTACCTCAGACTTTTATGTAGGCTCTAAGAAGCTCAGGTCTAATCTTTACGAGCCAAATTTTACCTTGAACAGTTCTACTACAATGCATTACTATGCACATTTTTTTTTTATATTAAGAGCCAAATTTTACCTTGAACAGTTCTACTACAATGCATTACTATGCACATTTTTTTTTTATATTAACTTCACTACTTACATTCATGTGGTTAGGAGATCGAAAGTCGACCTTTGAGATAGTAATTAGTGTATTATTCGCTAAATTATGCTCGGATTAACCATAAATTGAAAGGAAAAAGTTCAATACACCAAATCGTTATCAAATTAGAACTTCATTTACGAATCTTGGTAATAAATAAAACCCACGATTTTTTTGGAAAAACAGATCGTTCCAGCTCGATACCGTCGAGAATTCTTGGTTTCTCACTCCCGGTTTATAAGAACAAAAGCTATGAAACACTATCACATTGAAGCATATAAAAACACCAAAAGACACAAAGTTGATGAAATGGTAGACAACCATAATGGAGAGGGTGAAGTTTTGAGATTTTGTTGCTATCAAAGCAAGCTTGTGTTTCAGACATTGCAATTTATTGACATTTTTAATCAAATCCTAATGATTTTGGGATCATGCCCTTCAAACCCCAAGGCTGTTTCAGACAAATCTAAAACAAACAGACCACTCTCATAAATATTTGATTCATTTTGCTTATTTCCACCCCTTAAAACCCTATAAATTATTACGTGAATTATTACGTGATACACGTTCGTGATCTTATGATATCTAGATAAATAATGAGTATATGAAAGAACGTAAACTACATCCAAATGAGACGGATTCTAAAGAGAGAATTGTTGATAAAGTCTTAAAAGAATTGAAGTTGATATTTATATAAACGAAGTGCAAAGTTCATCTTCATAGTCATAGAAACTCCAAAATCAAGTAGGTTTTGTTGTGAAGGAATTCTATGTTGGGTGACAATTTTTAGAGTATTTTCCTAGAAAGCATGTGCGGATAGTTTTCACTCTTAGAAGCACTTATAGTGTGAGATCCCATATCGATTGGAGAGAGGAACGAGTGGTAGCAGGAACGCTGTGTCTCAAAAGGAGGTAGATTGTAAGATCTCACGTTGGTTGGAGAGAGGAACAAAGAAAAATTATCCCTAGTAGACGCGTTTTAAAACCTTGAGAACGAAAAGGAAAGCCCAAAGAGAACAATATCTATTAGTAATGGGCTTAGGTCATTGCATATAGAGAAGTAGGTAACAACATGACCATATCCCACATTGGTGGGAGGGAGGAACAAAAAAAAAATTATCCCTAGTAGACGCGTTTTAAAACCTTGAGAGCGAAAAGGAAAGCCCAAAGAGGACCATATCTATTAGTAATGAGCTTAGACCATTGCATATAGAGAAGTAGGTAACAACATGACCACATCGCAAGAGATACACTAAAAAGTCAAGGTCATCATGTGTCAAATCTAAATTTCAAGTCTTGATCCGATTCTTAAGCACTGAGCAATACAGATCTATCTAGTAAGCACTTATAAACAAGTAGGTAGCATAACTATGTCGTAAAAGACGACTTGAAGCGTTACATATCTATTTAATAAGTTGACAGTCAGCACAATACAATACAAATAGGTTTGTAGATCTCAGGGATTAAACCAAATTTAAAGCTCCTCATGAACATAGTCTACCAAATTTATTTTGTTGGACTTAATGATGGCAGATTTGATATAATTAGGTATCATTAAGATCTGTTAATGCTGGACTTTAGTTCTCCCATGGGATGCATTCAGAGGCATGCGCAGAAGCTTTATTGGAACTCATACAAATCAATTACGAAAAATCACAAAGCTCAACAAACCTCTTGTATTCATAGTTCTTGAAGTTTGAAAATATCTGAAAAGCCCCTACGAACATATTAGGGAAAAAAAAAATTAGAGTTTGTTTAATTTCATAGATTTCTAACAAAAAAATTGAAAATTTAAAAATTTAGTGGACATTTAATTCTGAACATACCCCAAATAGATACAAAATTCATAAACCAAATAGATACAAACTTAAAAGTTTGAGACCAACCATATAATTTTACTTAAACATTCTTAAATAACAAATCTATTTTAGTTGGAATATACATATAACATTACAAAAGAATAAGAGATTTAGTGTGAGATCCCACATCGGTTGGAGAGAAAAACGAATCATTCCTTATAAAGATTTAAAAACCTCTCCCAAGTAGACACATTTTAAAATCATGAGGCTGACAACGATACGTAACAGAGGGCTTGAGTTATGATAAATGGTATCAAAGTCGACGTTGGCCCCTAAGGGGGTGGATTGTGAGATCCCACATCAATTGTAGAGGAGAACAAAGTCTTACTTATAAAAGTGTGGAAACTTCTTCCTAGTAGACACATTTAGAACTGAGGCTGATAGCGATACATAACTAGTCAGACTATATTTAATTTAGAATCTAATTTGATGAGAAAGGAGAACGAAACATGCCTTATAAGGGTGTGGAAAACTCTTACTAATTTTGGCCTCAGGGTCTAGATTGACAAGATTCGTGTATGTACTACAATTCCGAGATTGCACCTCACCTATATATACAAAGAGGGTAGCTAGACTATCCAAACCCGAGTAAACCTAATGATAAGATAAGCTCAGATGAGACTATTATTCGTCCTTGACAATATGGATTACCAATAGCCTTATACCTGATGAGCATAACAAAAATGAAATAACATAACACCTGCAACAAGGAAGATGACAAACAAATTATTGATTTCAATCAAAGGAAGGAATCATGATCAGACAGTCCTCTCATCCATCCATCAAAACTAATTGTAACTCAAATATGGTCCTTAAGATCGAGGTTAGATACATCGACATGACTCAATGAAATATAGAGCCATCTAATGCAACATGGAACGAAAGAGTGAATAGATTTATTTCCCTTTAAAATTCAACCGGTGCCTCAATTTTGCTGCTGATAAGAATCATCAGCCATACCTCAGTGATGAGCCTTTGCTTCAGCTTTCTTGTGAGATTTTGCCTTCGCCTGTGGTGATAAAATAGGAATTGAAGCATAATTCTAAAATCAGACAGGTGCATTTAGAATGGCCCCAAGAGATAGCGATAAATAACATGAGATTTGTAGATCATAATGATTATAAGTTAAACTGAAATTGAACAGGAATGTCACTAGAAATGTGTGAATAAATCATTTAGTCGTCATTGATATTAATGGAAATTAACACACATTTGATAACCATTTAAAACAATTAATCCTTTCATGGCATTAGACATTTGGACCGATGTACTTTAAAAATTGTAACAATTCCCTCGGTTAAAAATTTCATATTCCTCCGGCAGTTCACATTTGCTTCCACTCTTCTTTTGAATTCTTCAATTCTACAGTGAGTTTAATTTCTCCCATTTGAAGTTTGGGAGCAGCAGTATTTGTTACTAGAAGAGAACAATGTCCAAACCAAAAGATTTCCTCAAGACATTTTGATTGGGAAGGATGAAAGCAGGTGAACTTTCATTGAAGAATTTGCAGACAATACCAAAACCTGCAGAGATTTTCTGAGCTTTTTACACTGGGGTGAAGGGAATCGAAAGATCTGGGAAGCTACTGTACTATAAAGGCGGTTAGAATCCCCGAAGTTCATGTGTCAAGGAAGAGATTATCAATTGTATCATAGCTCTCCACTTCCAAGGTAATTGTTTTGCAAGGTTTTCAAAAAAAAAAAAAAAAAAAAAAAAAAAAAAAAAAAAAAAAAAAACTGCATTCACCCAAAAAGACGAAGCACCAATGTAGGGTAGTCCAATTGAAGAAATCAAACATACAGCCCACAAAAGTCTGCTGCATGCACCACCACCTCATCCTTTCGTCTCACAATACCCACCCTTGAAATCAAACCCACCAAATAATTGAAGAAATTTGAAAGAAGAAGGGAAGCAAATGATGGGAATGGAAGAGAAAGTTAACGAAAGTGTTGGAGAATGGTAGAAATTTTAACGAAAGGACTAAATGGTTACAATTTTCAAAATATAGAGATATAATCGTTACTATGAAAGTTCAAGGCCCAAATTGTTACTTTTACGAAAATTCAAGGACCAATAGTGATTTTTTAGCCTTTAATATACTTATCAACAATGTTGTAAAGCATAAATAGTTGCTCCAAGAAAAATGTTTAAAATTTAAATTTCAAAATGATAAATTAATGATAATCTGTGATGAAATAATCAAAATAAACAATGAAACAAATTGCAATCAGAAAACGCATCAATTGCATCATACATAATAGTTATCACAAAGAAAATCCTAATTCTAAGGAATCGATATTATAGATCAGTGGTTTTTTTTTTTTTTAAACAAAATTTCAAGAATAGTGAAGACAATATTTTTAAATGACTATCTGTATTTATCAGGCACTTGAAATGGAATTGGAGGATCCATGAGATTATTAGATGCCTTTTTCTATCTTTAGGACTCTTCTTCCATAGTAGGGCACATACTTGGAACAAAATGCAAGAAAGAACCAAAAAAAAAAAAGATCCGAAATCCTCTTTATCCCCTTCTTAGAGCCTTCTTCATTAAAAAGAGATCGTGACTTTAGATCTCCTTTTACCACCACGCACTTGTATTTCTAATTTGAGTAACTTCTGTATTCAAGGTATGGGTTTCATAAACAAAAGTAAGAGCTGCTTCAGGTCGGGTCATCTTGATGGAAGGTGAAAGAATTCAGCGAATTGTAGAAGAGAACTTATCAAATCTACCAGAGATGGTTGATGGCATTAAGTTTGAGTTTTGGGACCTTTTCTAAGAAGCTATGTACAATTCCATAGTGGTTATCGGTCCTGGTCATCTTTGCCGTTTATTTTACAACTAAGCAGCCATATACAATTCCATAACTCGTTGTAAAGATAAAATTCCTCAAGGCATATTTGAATAAACTTAAAGGTCAAGGGTAAAAGTGAAACTTTTTCTTTGAAACTAATCTTAAAGCTCAGGGGCATTTTAAATAACAAAGCCTTGAAAAAGCATTCCGATAAGAAAAAGAATGAACATGAATTTGATGGATAACAAAGTAGATTGTTAGATTGTTAGATGAGCACGACTCTCCACACTGATATGATATTGTCCACTTTGAGTATAAGCTCTCATGGCTTTGCTTTGGGTTTCCCAAAAAAGCCGCATACCAATGGAGATAGTATTCCTTGATTATAAACCCATAATCATTCCCTAAATTAGCCAAGGTGGGGCATTCATCCAACAAACATAGCACTAAAAAAACATTCTACATCTAGAATCCGATGAATACATAGCAGGTGGCACTATGATGCTCTTTGCAGAAATGAGCAATCGGAAATGAAAATTTAGAGATACTACCATTCAAGCCAGAAACACAATTCCAAATCAACGAACCAAAATTTTGCAGCGGAAAACTAGAAAGTACGAAAAGAAGGAAATGGAAGCAACAAACCTGAAGGTACTTGAGCTTGAGGCTTCCGTAGACAAGTCCAACAGAAAACGCCGAAGCACGAGCAACCTGCCAAGACTCAAGAACATTGAATATGAGTAATTATTTCCATTATTGAATCTAAAATCAGAATCGGATACAGCATTCTCAACATATGATATTCTTCCTAATCTCCGGTACAAATTTGTCACGGAAAACAACAAAAACTCACCAAAGCGAGGGTGCTGGTTCCAGAATAGGGCCCTGGAGGAAGCGCCATCGAAGGATTTTCCAAAGGCGAATTAGAGAAGAAGAAAGAGTTAATAGGGCCCTGGAGGAAGCGCCATCGAAGGATTTTCCAAAGGCGAATTAGAGAAGAAGAAAGAGTTAGGTAGAACCAGAAGCCGATTTTGAGAAAGTGAGGAGCCCTAGGAATTTGAGTTTCCGGCTACAGATTAAACTAGACGAGCCTAAAGTCCATGACAGTCCGTCGGGGGTTTTAATCCAGTGCGCTCAAGTGTACGCGATTTTTTATTTTTTCATGTTTTTTCATTTTTAATTACAAATTGAAAACATTTTATAAATTTTATATTTAATACGATTTTTTTAAGTATTTACTCCAACTTATATTAAACACAAAATTTAAAATTATATTTTCATTTGACATTAAAATATAATTACATATATGGGAGGATGAAAACACAAATTTATTTAGGGAAGGGTCAGGTTTATAATCAAGGAATACTCCCTCNACAGATTAAACTAGACGAGCCTAAAGTCCATGACAGTCCGTCGGGGGTTTTAATCCAGTGCGCTCAAGTGTACGCGATTTTTTATTTTTTCATGTTTTTTCATTTTTAATTACAAATTGAAAACATTTTATAAATTTTATATTTAATACGATTTTTTCATGTTTTTTCATTTTTAATTACAAATTGAAAACATTTTATAAATTTTATATTTAATACGATTTTTTTAAGTATTTACTCCAACTTATATTAAACACAAAATTTAAAATTATATTTTCATTTGACATTAAAATATAATTACATATATGGGAGGATGAAAACACAAATTTATTTAGGGAAGGGTCAGGTTGACATTAAAATATAATTACATATATGGGAGGATGAAAACACAAATTTATTTAGGGAAGGGTCAGGTTTATAATCAAGGAATACTCCCTCCATTGATATGAGGCATTTTGGGAAGCCCAAAGCAAAGTCATGAGTGTGGCCTTTTGGGAAGCCCCTCCATTGATATGAGGCATTTTGGGAAGCCCAAAGCAAAGTCATGAGTGTGGCCTTTTGGGAAGCATTGATATGAGGCATTTTGGGAAGCCCAAAGCAAAGTCATGAGTGTGGCCTTTTGGGAAGCCCAAAGCACAGTCATTGAGTGAAGTGAAGTCTTTTGTAAAACCCAAAGCAAAGTTTTATACTTAAGCCCAAAGCACAGTCATTGAGTGAAGTGAAGTCTTTTGTAAAACCCAAAGCAAAGTTTTATACTTAAAGTGGACCATAGAATTGTGTTCATCTAACATAGTATCAGAGCAAGAATACTTTCTTCGAGTTCTAGGATTTTAAAATCAATTTAAAATTTTATAATCCTAATTTTTTTAAAAATTTTATTTTTACCTTTATTCAATTCTATTTTGAAATTATAATTTTATTCTATTTTAGTTCTAAACTTTTAAAACAGCTAAATCAGTAACATATTACTTGCCTAAATCATGCTCATAATTCTATTTTTTAACAAATTTATTAATTTTTTTTAATAAGATCATACTCAAAACCATGTCATTATTTCACTAAAATCAAAATAAATAATAGATATTATATCACTAAAATAGACACTTTCAAAATTAAAAGTAAAATAAAAAATCAAAATAAATAATAGATATTATATCACTAAAATAGACACTTTCAAAATTAAAAGTAAAATAAACCATTTGAAATTTTAAAAATTAAATAAAATAAATTTAAAAGTTTAAACAAAATAATAATAATAATAATAATAATCCTATTCGAATTAAAATAAAAAATAAATATAAGCAAAGTAAAACTTGAATTTCCTCAACAATACCTTAAACAGAAGGACCTTCNAAAATCAAAATAAATAATAGATATTATATCACTAAAATAGACACTTTCAAAATTAAAAGTAAAATAACCATTTGAAATTTTAAAAATTAAATAAAATAAATTTAAAAGTTTAAACAAAATAATAATAATAATAATAATAATCCTATTCGAATTAAAATAAAAAATAAATATAAGCAAAGTAAAACTTGAATTTAATAATAATAATAATCCTATTCGAATTAAAATAAAAAATAAATATAAGCAAAGTAAAACTTGAATTTCCTCAACAATACCTTAAACAGAAGGACCTTCCAGGTAGTCAGCATGGTATAATAATTAATAAATAAATTTACAGCTGCGTAGAGCACCTGATTTATCATGTAATTGGAACATTAATACATAAATAATTTGTGAAAATAGCTAAATTAGCTCTTCAACCAGCCAAGGCCTTACAATACTCTGCCAATGGCAATGGAAAGTGTCTCAGTTTATGTGTGCACCAGAAGAACGAATTTGAATTTCAGTGATCGGATCGTCTCTTACAGTGATGAATCCAAATCAGCCATTTTCGGCTCGGTCGTAGGCGTTGGACTTATGTTTGGGTGCGAACGAGAAGCCATCGGGAACTTTACCGAGCAACATCTCTGAGATCTTAATCTGTAACAATGGAAGGGATTACCATTCGAGGTCGATTGGTTTGAGCACTTTTTGAACTAAAAAGTAAAAAAAGTATTACCCAGTCAGCTGCAGAGTCGGAGGACATGAGCGTCTCGAGGTCGTCACGGCCAAAATATGACGGTGGGCGCCAGTTCAAACGTTGGGGAACAACATCCAGAAGACCAACGGGAATATATCTACATGTGTAGCTAAGCCATTCCAGTAAGAAATGCCTTGTCGTCTCAACACCTGCAGATTTAACAAAGGGAAGAAAGGATAGCATAAAAATCAAGTGAAGAAGCACGGTAGCTGTTAAAATATCATCACTAGCCAATAGGGTCAAGCCCAATAATTACCTAAGCTCATTGTATACTCAAGAAAAATGATTTAAGTATTCTAGAAATAAAAATATCTAAATATTTTAGGTAAGAAAAAGATTGAGATATTCTAGGAATAGATTGTCTAGCAATACCCCTCCTCCACCCTACCACGGTTTTTATCCCAAAAGAAATACAAAGCACACACTACCTAGGTTTTTATCCCAAAAGAAGCACAAAGCAAAGAGCATAGAGCGTAGTAGTTTCTATAGAGTATTCTCTTCTCGATTGGTGTCAATAAAGAGTATGAATGTTTTCCACAAAGAGTTGTGTTCACCAGTAGTAACATCGAAATGCAACGAGCAGTATGACAAGCAACAGGCAACGAGCGACATACCTTTTGTGTCGGAACCCCAATGTTCAAGTCCAAAATGTACAAAATCCTTCAAGATGTTTAGCCGCTCCCCTGAAGTAATGTCCCAATTTCTCTGTTCCTTAATTTCAGTAAATAACCATGGCTGCAATGGGCAACAGATGATAGCAACATAAGCTTCAATGAGTTGAAGAATCAAATAAAAAGAACATCAAACTGCAAAAAAAACAAAAAAAACCTTAATTAATGCTCCTCTAGCAATCATGCAAGTAGCTAACTTTGGGGATTCAACTTTATGTCGATTCCATTCTGCATATGAAAATACGTCCCCATTTCCTATAACTTGCAGGGAATCAGGAGCTAACGAGGAACAGCGATTAATGTATTCCCAGTCAGCAAGCTTGCTGTAACGTTGCTGGCGAGTACGGCCATGAATGGTTACAGCACCGGCTCCCCAGTTACCAATGTCTGCAATAAGTGAATCGATACGGTTTTTCCCTTCAAAGTAGCCTGTCCGAACCTAGTGCAAGAAAAACACAATGGTACAAATTGAAAAACTTGAGAAACCAAGAACATAACAAATATATAGATTATCAAGTAACAGTTCCCTTTCCCCACACTCAATCCCCCTCCCCCTAAGAAAGAACATGCTGGTTCAATATTATGCTCCCAAATATACACAATTGAAATTAGATCTCGAGTTCTCGAGCTGTTGCAGTTTTTGTTTTTTGGGTCGGTCATTTGGTTTTTGAAAGTTAACTTATAAACACTACCTACACTAGTTGATTTCTTTGTCTTGCTATCTACTTTTTAGGAGTATTTTCAAAAACCAAGCAAAAATTGTTTTAAAAACTTATTTTTGTTTTTTGGAATTTGGCCAAAAATTCATAATTTAAAAAATGAAGACTATGGTAAAGAAGTTACAAGGAAGCAAGCACTATTTTTATATATAGAAGCACATGTTTCAAAAACCAAAAGTCCAATAGTTATCAAACGATCGAAGAATCAAAACTTCCCTCATGGGAAATCATGAAAGACCAAAAACCCAGCTGGAAGAGCAGCTTCACAAATAAAGAGTTTAAAAAAAAAAAAAAAAAAAAAAAAAAANCAAATAAAGAGTTAAAAAAAAAAAAAAAAAAAAAAAAAAGAGGGGCAAAAAAAAACTGGTCTCTCACAATTTTTTGGCAACAACTATTTGTATTACTACCTCCCAGAACAAGCGACCGAAAACAATTAGCTGCTTGAAATCTCTCATCTTTCAAACACTTGGAGGGAGCTATGAAGGGGCTCCTCCTCGAGGGAGCTATCCAGAAACCACCTTTTACTATCCTCATGTAAACTAATACAGGAGACAGCTATCCAAAAATCAAGGGGTTCAGGGCATTTGTTGATCTTCAACTCAATTCCTAGAATTCAATCTTATGAATGCAAAATAAGAAAACAACTCGTATATGCTACATCCACCTAATTACAACCTTTGAGCTTTTAGCCTCTTAAACTCTCCAAAAGTATTCATTCGTCTCATTTCATTTAACTTTTCCCTCCTTCCCACAAGACCATCACCAATTCATGTAACAAATTTAGGGCAATAAAAAACTCACAAAACAAACAAAGAAAAAGAGAAACGTAAGGAGAGTGCCCATAACCTCAGTTAGAAGCAACTTCAACAGTTAATTTTGGCCGTTCCATTGAAACAAGTACCCAAGTATAATCAATACCTTAATTGTTATGGGCGTATCCACAATTCCGGAAGCGATTTCTACTACACTTTTCATACGCATTGGCTTCATAAGAAGAGCTGATCCAGCACCCTTATTGACAACAATGTCAATTGGGCATCCCATGTTTATGTCAATGAAGTCGATCACGCATTCTTTGTCTATAAGTTCTACAGCACGTGATACTGTGTCTGGATATGCACCGCATATCTGAACACCAAATAGATCTTCTGAGGAATGTCGTCTCAACAATGCCCATTCTGAAGCTTGACCCTATACCACGCAGGACAATAATATAAAACAGTGTTTAATTTAACTCATCTTAAGAAATATGAAATAGAAACATCATTAACAAGTGAATGAATGAGAATCATGCCAAATAATGAACAATGACATTTTAGATTAAAATGAAAAGGGCCAAACCATGTTAGAGAATATATAACTGCATACTTATCTCTAACTGAAAATGTAGTTGCATAGCATCATAATTACTAAATAGCTAAATAGTTATTTGTTTGCATAAGAACAAACAAATAACTTTCAAAACCTATAATTTGGAACTTGATAGCTAGATGATGTCAATCAATTAATAACCCCTTATTAATATTAATTTCTGCAGAGCCAAGGGAAAGCTGCACAACCTGCAAAAGATTTGTACACATTGCCATTTCACCGCATGTCACATCTGCTCCTAAAACTTTGCAAACTCTTCTGAAGGGAAGATTCCCAACAGTGGTCAGAGGGGCAAGATACAGCTTATCTCTAAAATCAATAAGTTTTTTTTCGCGGGGATGTGATTTAAGGCTTGCATCACTATCAGGAAGTACACTGTCGTTCACAACTTCAGACTCAATTGGTGTGTGGCCCTCTCTAATAGTTGCATCAATCATACATGCACCTGTTGCACACATGAGAGATATAAATAACAAGAGAAAGATGAAACTATAAGATAAAGTAATAAAATATAAACCACCATTGTCAATTTCATCAGAATGACAGTTCTCTGAAGACATAGATTTCGGTTTCTTCAGGGGTCGAGATTCATCAGATGAAAATGTTCCTTCGGTCTGCCCATTTTCTTCTGGAACTTCCAAAGGGATATCTAAGTCCGCATCCATGTCATTATTCACTTCGCTACAGCATGTTCTGTCTGCAACACTATCATTTGATACAGCATCTTCCTTCTCTTCTTTGACCCTCGATTTTGACTTTCCATGCCCCTAACAACGCCAAACTTACGTCAATGTCTTATTATTCGATGGAAGCAGATAACATTATGGGTAATAGATTAAGAAATGCATTAGAGTCTATTCCTTGATAGCTGTAGCCTCTTCAACCCTTATCTAGTCAAAACAAAGTGATATACAGGCATGCGAGGAGAAATAAAAATACTGAGTCACGTCCCATGACAAAGATAAAGCTCTCAGAAAAAACACAAAGTATGCTTTCTGGTCATACCAAGAGCCCAAGTTCTTTGAGTTTGGCATCAGCTTTTGGAAATTTCATCTTGTTCTTCCATAAGAGCTTCTGAACATCTTTATTCAGTCCATTCATTTCGGAGCATTTCTTCAAGGTAACTGACGAACCAGCAGGAACACCTTCCTTGTGGGTACCTGCAAATCTACACGCTAAACCGTAGGGGCAAAGTTGTTCGGCACCACTGAAGGGACACTCTCCATCGAGATCTGCTGGTTTCTGAGATCATAAACCTCTTGTCAAAATAAAGGTAAACTCACAAATAAATTTGTTCGATAAAGAAAACGGGGGCTATAAGTGGGATTTTAAATGCACTACCTGAGATTTAAAGGCTTCAATATCATGGCTAAAGCGGCATTTATCACTATACCGACATGAGCTAACATCTCCTGTCTTTGCTATTTCAGGACATAAGTGGCTAGTGGACTTCTGTTCCTGTACAGAGTACATCTGCTATTCATAATCTGGAAATTATCGAAGAGCCTATAACGTATACTTAGAATCATTTTTCTTCATGGAATCAACAGAAATATACAAACAACAAGAAAAAAGACCGAGTTGCATGCAGTGAAACTCATCACAATCGTTTGCAAGTGTTTTATAGTGTTTAATCAATCGTTAACCAACAATTTCAGATAGGAACGTTATATTCCAAACTCCATTCAATTCAAAAAGGTTTCAGGCACTTCAACTAGATTTCAAGTAATGCTTAGGAAAGCAAAATCCAAAACTAGAAATGACGCATGCTAACTTTCACTACAAAAACACAAAGCGACATGAATGACTAGGAACCTGACGGCGTTCTCGTTTCATTTGACGTTTGGACTTCTTCTCCTTCACCAAGCTAGACGGAGCAGCCTTATCATCACCATCATTCTTACCAGTGGAAGCAGCATCCTTCACGTTGTTACAGGAGGACCTCACCGGCGGAGGACGAAGATACTCGCGCTTAACAGGAGCTATGGCCTTGGCCACCAATTCTTCAGGCGTCAACTGAGCTCCGGTTGAGGCCGACAGAGAAGCCGGCTCCTCGGAAACCGCCGTGGGGTCCCGGAGCTCAGCCGAAACTGAGTCTTCCATTAGTGGGCGGGTGGGAGGCTGCGCTAGGGCGCACGAGTAACTGAAAAAGATTGGAAACAAAGTAACAGTGAGTTACATCAAAACGTTTGAATATGAAGGTCTTATCATGCTAGGAATACAATTCGACCGTCATTAAATCCCAATATTCTAAATAATTTTCTTTTAAAAAATTAAAATAACTCTTGAATTTTATTTTTTAATCTATTTTTTTATTATGAGGTAAGTCACTGATTGTTATCTTATACAATAAATCAACCTAATTAAAACTAATAATAATGTGTGGTTTAAAAATTTATTAGAATTACAGTAAAGTAACTAAATTAAATATTAATTTTTACTAATTTTTACTGAATTTTTTAGTCTAAATTAGTGATAAAGTAAATATAGGAATTGTAGACCATGACATATAATATGCCAAATCGTCTTTTGGTCGAATATGTTTATAGCTTATAAAAATATGACATGTCGATTTTTGACTTGATTCGGTAAAGTTAGTATAAACGAAAATGATTAGGTGATAGATTTACATTTAATGTTTAGAATTCAAATCAGACGTTACATTAGATGATTAAACTCATATTCGGTAAAGTTAGTATAAACGAGAACGATTCGGTGATAGATTTACATTCCATGTTTAGAATTCAAATCAGACGTTACATGAGATAATTAAACTAATCTTAAAGAAAAAATAGGCACGAGAACTCCAACAAAACTATACTTTCACGTCACCAATCCATTCATTTCATATGTAAATTTTTATTAAAATATTATCACTAGCCTAATAATTACGAGAATGATATTTTAAGAATAGATTGACTAATATCTGTTTAAATATCTCTCCACGTTTTCATCACACTACATGTATTATAATCTCTTTCAATTGGTTTTAATAGATGTGAATATTTCCCTAAGAGTTGTTGTCGTTTTCTACTATAGTTGTGAAACATTTACGAAAATAAATATTTCGAAACAAATTACAACGAATTTCTACTTGAAGGACGGGTCAGAGGTAATATCATGGAAACGTTTCTTGAAGGACGGGCCAGGTAATATTATTACAAAGTTTAAGGTATATTTGTAATAGTCTCATAATTATCATGACTGTTTATATCTCTACCACGACCACTTCATGAAATGGGGAAGGAAGTGGGACAAATGACCGAGACTACGAGAAGGATTTCTTTGTACTGTAACTGGTATTCTTGTGATCGGTTTAGTCCGTATTTTCTTTTATAGTTTATATTCTAAATTAGATTCATCTCTATAATAATCGAATGCACTAAGTTGTAGACAGAAAAGAGTAACAACTCAACCGTATAACGGGATAGAGTGAATCAGTAAGAAAAGGTTTCAAATGCTAATTATGATATAAAGTAATTATCATCCAAAGAACACAACCTTATAACAAATATGCTTCTCTTTTTTGTAACAAGTTTTCCTACATATTCAGTGAAGTATTTAAAACAAAGCATAGTTAATTGTGTGATTTACACAACCTTAAAATGTCAACAATAATTGAGGAGCTAGCTTACAGTGATGGTGATGAACAAGGTGATCAAAGAGACAATGAAGCTCATCCATCTTCATCAACGAACTTTATTGGTTGGATTCAGGTTTTGTGGGTGCACTCCCATTCTGCTGCATTTGTTGCTGTTGTTGGTGGTGCTGAAGCTGAAGCTGGAGGCTGTGGTGACTGATGGAAGATTGGGGCATTACTCCGTTTGAGGGATGAGACTGCGCATTTAGCTCCATCGTAGCGAGTTTCAATCTCTGAACCTCCGCAGTTAAGGTTTCGTTAAGAGCTGTCACATTTGATAAAGATTCATAAATAAAAAAGGAAAGTTATGAGTGAATTCCACAAGAACTACTATCTACGTGATCAACGGAGTAACAACATCGGTTCAAGGTGAAAAGATTTGCAAATCTAAATTGAAAATCAATGACGGAGGACCCAATACCGTAGTAGTTTGAAAATCAGTGATACCAACAATTTCTTAAATTAAAGAAGCAAACCTGTCTAAGGTTAAAGGAGACAAGTAAAAAACGTCAAGATAATTCTCTTGATCTGGTAATCGATAATGAAATTTCAGTCGTTTGTTATACTCTTAGATATCTTAATAAGATTTCATATAACACCACAAGCCCACCGCTAGTAGATATTGTTCTATTTGTGCTTTTCCTTTCGGGCTTCCCCTCAAAGTTTTTAGAGCACGTCTACTAAGGAAAGTTTCCACACTCATATAAAGATTGCTTCGTTCCCCCTCCAACCGATGTGGGATCTCACAATCTACCCCCTTTGGAGCCCAGAGTCCTCGCTGGCACTCGTTCCCTCTCCAATCGATGTGGGATCTCACATTCCATAACAAACTAAGCCTAAGTGCTAGAAAGAAAGGGAGTCCGATTCTTGTGTGGTTTATGAATAAAATTCAGTGATAGGTAATGTTGTTGAGGATTGTTGGAAGTGGAGTCCCACATCAGCTAATTAAGGGGTTGATCGTGGGTTTATAAGTAAAGAACACATCTCCAATAGTTTGAGGCTTTTTGGGGAAACCAAAACCAAAGCCACCGAAGCTTATGCTTGGAAGTGGACTATATCATACTATTGTGGAGGTTCGTGGTTCCTAACCGATGCTGACACAATAAAGGAAGAAAAAGTGGCCTAAGAGTAAGCAATGAACTCCGGG
Source organism: Cucurbita maxima (assembly GCF_002738345.1). Lineage (NCBI taxonomy): Eukaryota > Viridiplantae > Streptophyta > Magnoliopsida > Cucurbitales > Cucurbitaceae > Cucurbita > Cucurbita maxima. The sequence continues at coordinate 2,097,335 of NW_019272052.1, forward strand.
AAGCCGACGGCCCGCTAATATGTACCAACATTTCTTAATAAAAGTTCTAAGTGACACGCCAACAGTAAAATAACAGCATTCCAGATCAATGTACAGAAGAGAGGTATGAACTCGGATTAGCTACAATTATACAACCTGATAACTGAGGCCTATGAAGTGAAAAGAACCCATATTCAATACTTACAAAAACGAAGATAGGTTTTTCAAAGATTCGAGCTAATCAATGAAGATAAGTAAATTGAAGGTCATTTTCCAGAAAAAAAAATGGCTGACACATTTTGAAACAGCTCACTGAAACGATACTTTAATGGAAAACTTTTTCAGAGACAGACAGGAGGAAAAAGGTAAAGAGAAGTGTCAATACCATCCCGTAATTGTGCTTGTTGTTCCATGGCTTGAAGACGGAACTTCAGTTCATTATTCTGGTTTGTAAGCCCTACTGAATCTCTCTGAATACAGAGCAATTATGCGAAAACTGAGGATTTAGCAGCAGGAAAATGGAAATAGAAAATAATTGTCAATACTCAAAAATTTTACCTGTAAAAGAGTGAGTTGGGCAGACAGTGTGGTAGCTTCTGTCTGAAGAGTCTGAACCTTGTGTTCCAACTCAGATATATACCGCATCTTTCGTTCTTTTGATCGAGCAGCAGACTGACGGTTTGCCAAGATCCTGAAGTAAATTTATTGCTCAAGTTTACAAATCAACAGATGAAGTAATTTAAGTAAATCGGTCAGTGACATAATTTGCATATACCTCTTTGCACGCTTGGGATCGGTCAAAGCAATCTCGGCAAGTTTGTCGTTTGCCATGATTTTCTTCAGTTCAGCCCCACTGAACTCACCATTACCAAACTCCAAGCTGAATGAAGCTGAATTACCGTCAACTAAGTTGTTTGATGAAAGTTGCCCTGGACGAACACCAGGTGGTGTAGGAGGCATTTTGGGTGACTCGTCACCAAACTGCAGCTTCCCCATGAAACTATCCATGGAGACACTTCGATAATGTCTGGTCGTTGGAGCAATATCTCCCCCTGCAGTTCGTTTGATCCCTTCCCTCTTTTCAGCAGAGGAATTCAATCGAGGCATTTGAGCGCTATCCCCACTCTCATTTACACTGCTTTCTGCTTCATTATCACTGCTCTCACCCCCATTTGTCTTCGTTCCACTACCCCTACTATCCAAATCCTCTCGATTCTCATGACCGTTCTTGTCGTTCGTCCCAGAAGAGTTGAACAAATCAATATTATCCAAATTCATATAAGCAGAAAATAAGTCGTCCACATTGTCCCCATCGGATTTCCTCTCACCCGTTCCTTCTAAATTGTTGTCAACGTTTTTCTCCAAACTATGTTCTCTTTTAACTAACTGACTGGCGGGCTTTAACATGCCAGCATTCTCTTTACTACTCGTAGATCGCTCCAATCCACCAGAGCTACTGAATGGGAGAGATGGCTGAATCATTGAAGATAATCCAAATGGAATATCACTACTAGACCGCCTATGTGCTTTACGAGGAGGTAAAGAATCTCCCATCTTAGAAGAATTGGCTCTCATATAAGGTGAGGGAGGCAACAAAGAATGGGAACTGTTATCCCTATCCTCCATTGATGTATCTGCAGAAACCTGATCTGAATTCGATGTAGATGGGGACTCGCGAAATGGAGACGGGCTTAAAGGGGGCAAAGAATCGAGAGAAAAGAAAGAAGGCTGAGATAACGATCGGGAATGAGTAGGCACTGGGCTATAATTTTGCTGGTTCATCGGACGCGAGATCGGGATCTGAGAATACGGCGAAATCGGTGGGATCTGCGGTGAGTTGGGGCTAGGAGGAATCCCAATTCTTCTACTATTATCACTAAGAAAATTTGACTGAAAGTGTGGTGGACGAATTTGTGAGCAGTTCATTTGAGAAATTTTAAGTTGATCCATCGACAAAGGAAGATTTCCAGCAAAAGAAGAAGATGCTCCATACGAACATTGAAGATTTCGCATGTTCTCAGCATTAGCATCGTCAGTATCTCCCATTTCGCCTCAAAAATCAACGTCTCAGCGAATGATAGTGCTCGAGAATCAGAAGAAGAAGAAAAAAAAAAGCCTAAATCACCACTTCACAAACCTACGCAACTCCACCACAGTTCAATCACAATTGAGTACCAAACTCCCAATCATAAACACAACCAAGCGCCCTCAAAATCTGCAACAGATTAATCGAAATAAAGCCTCATATACCAAACCAGAAAATCACAAAAACAACATAAAAGAGCTCAAGAACATTCAAAAGTAAACCAATGAGTTCCATTAACAATAATAAACATTCCGCAGCAGTTAGAAATACCTCAAAGAAAGTAATCACTCCAAGCCGGCCGGAAGCTCGACAATGCCCTCGCTGGAACGTTCGTGACCTCCCTCCTCCGACGGCAGCAGAGCCTGAACAAAAAACCTTAATTCTCCGCAATAGAGAAAAGCATTTCAGTCCAAAATTAACAGCGAGCTTTAAAAAAGCAATCCGCCGGCGAAAATCACGAGGACGCCGGCGATTTCTCTCTCTAAAAATCCCTTCGGCACTCTCTCTCACTCACGACGAAGATGACGATGACGACGACTACTGGTACACCGATTTCCATGACGCGTACGCGTGAATTTAATAAGAATTTGCATTTCAGTCGAATTTGAATTTCGCCTACATTTCAATTTCATTCCGACCGCATTTCGACTTTTCCCCCGCCAAATTTTCACATGAATTTATTTATCAGTTAAATTCTCAAATATTACATTAGATTCTTATTTATCCAAAAAAACACTTATTTTTTTTTTAATTTATGAAAATATAAATTTAATATATATATATATATATATATAATTTATTTAATTATTTGAAAATTTATCATAATTTTATTTCGGCCGTAAAAGCTTATCAAAATTATAGATTAATTTTTAATTTAGTATTTGTAGTTTATTAATATATTTCTTCCCTAATCAATATATCAAATTACATTTCATTAAATCTAAAAAATAAAAAATAAAAAATAATTTTAATTATGAATTTAATGATTTAATTATTTTTATTTTTATTTTTATTTTTATTTTTTGTAATAAATTAGTATCCATATTTCCAAATTATAATAATTTAGTTGAACATTATTGTTAATTAAAAAAATTATATTTTTCTCTAAATTTGTATTTCAATCATTACTCTAAATACAATAATTAATAAATTCTAGACTAAATATAATTTTTTTTAATTCCATTTCAGGATACTTTTTGTTATTATTTATTTTATTTTATTATCTTAAAATATTTCTAAAAATCTAAGCCAAATTTAATAAAGAAAATAGGCACATTAGAAATATTTAAATTTTACGAATATTTTTTAAAGATTAAAATGGATTTAAAAATGGAGAAATAGTTAGTCAACGAGATTGTTTTTATTTTTATTTTTTAATTTATAAACTAAAATTAAAATTATCTGTAAATTGAGGTTTCAATTATTTGTATTTAATTTTAATGATTTGAGAGGATGATAATAAGACAAATAAAGAATCACTAATATTATCACTCGTGACATTATTTTGCTTCGAATTCAATCAATTATAGTGTAACGCAATAAATGGCATCAAATAATAATAATAATAAAAGCAATAAATGAAACTTATAATTTAACAATAATCAACCCTCACATTTAAAATGTGAAATCGTATATATATAATTTTAATTTTGTGTTTATTTAGTTCGTAAATTTTTTATTTTTTATTTAAAAGTTTACTCAAATACGAAAATATTTAATGTATTCTTGAAACTTTTAATCTTATAGTAAAAATTTTAAAAATTAATTTATTAAATATAAAATTTTATATCTAATATAATTCTAGAACTTCCATTTTTTTTTATTTTATATAGTAAATTCATGATTTTTTAAAATATCACAAAGTTAAAAACCTATTAAATATTTATTAAACTTATAACAACCATTACTTCATCTCTAAGTTTCTTTATGTTATAATTTACTTTCCCCATTATTTTTTATTTTATAAGAACAGTAATGACCTAGATCCACCGTTAGCAGATATTGTCTTTTTGACTTTTCTTTTCAGGCTCTTTTCTTTTCAGGCTTCCCCTCAAAGCTTTAAAACGCGTCTATTAGGAGAAGGTTTCCACGCCCTTATAAAAGGTATTTTGTTCTCCTCATTAACCAATGTTAGACATCATAAACACGTTTTTTTGTTTTTAAGAATCTAACTAAGAATCCAAACATTGTATCGAATAAACATAAAAATCATGCTATTACAAAGAAACAAACCACGAAACGATTATCAAACCGGACATAAACCACCTGAACGATCAAAATATATCTAACGGTCTAAAGACACTTAAATTTGTAGCACATGTTTAAAAGCCATCAAGAAAGAGAATAAACAACAATAATAATTAATCAAGAAACATTGAAGTACAGTGAATTCAGTCCAGTTTACCTAATTCATGAATGTATCACAGTTGGAATAAGAAGCGTCCTTTGTCAATTCATATGGACAACCTTGTGCATGCATAAGCTTAGGATGTGAATCCAATGATTATGATTCAAAATTTTGGATCAGTTTCATCATCATTATCCTATTATGACTAAAGTTTACCTATGGAGTAAACTTTATGAACTGATATTTTATTAATCCTTGTTACGAGTAAGGACGGGAAGTAGTATAGGGACTATAGTTAAACATATAGGGACTAAAAGACGATTTAACCAAATAAATATGGGCTAAAAAGTACCTAACCTATCATATGCGAACTCTTTAGCCTAGTATGTAACAGCTCAAGTCTATCGCTAGCAAATATCGTAAGTCTTACAATTTTGAAAGCACGTCTACTAAAGAGAGGTTTCTACACCCTTATAAGAAATGTTTTGTTCCACTTTTCAACCGACGTGGGATCTCACAATTCACATCTCTTAGGAGTCCAACATCCTTGCAGTCACATTGCCTGGTGTCAGGCTGATACAATTTGTAACAACCCAAATCCACCGCTAGCAGTTGTTGTCTGTTTTGGCCCGTTATGTATCGTGTTTTTAAAACGCATCTACTAGGGTGAGGTTTTCACACTTATAAGGAATGTTTTGTTCCATCTCCAACCGATGTGAGATCTCAAATACAATCTCCTAGTCATCTAATACGAGTATACAACAACTACTTAGTACAATTATGTAAAATCCACCTTTATAGCCACCATGATAATTAAGCAATCACACATTAAATATTAGCCATCTAATCAATCATTAAGATCATGCCAGACATACTGAAAAAAAATGATATGATAATGTGACTAAATATAAATGGCAAAAGAATAAGATACATTACCAACCAAATGGGATGCTCAAATAGTGGGAACCAAGCTCTATTTGTTGGTGGAATCATTGAATAGGCTCCAAGAACCTGCAACAATTTGAAATGCCTAATCACCTGTAAAATGATTAGAAATCAAATCAAATAGAATGATTTAGATTGTTAAGGGATCACTACTTGACAGAAGGAAAGAAAGGGAATTCCCATTCTAAAATATCATATAAAGTAATTAATCATGAGTACACTTCTCTTTTGGGTAACAAGATTCGCCTAGACTCACTAAACAATTGAAAATAAAGCATAAAAATTATAAGTGTGTGATTTACACAACTTTAGAAAGACTGTGTTGGGGTGGATATGTGACAAATCCAAATAATATGAAGCTAACTTATAATAATGAATACTTCTATGAATGAACCAGAAACAAACTAATAATTATTATTGGTTGGACTCTGGTTTTGTGGTTGCACTGCCATTCTGCTGCATATGCTGTTGGTGCTGCTGCTGAAGCTGAAGCTGGAGTCCATGGTGATTCATAGATGATTGAGACATTACCCCGTTTGAGGGATGAGATTGCGCGTTTATATCGGTTGTAGCGAGCTTCAATCGCTGAACCTCCCCAGTTAACGCTTCATTTAGAGCTGCCACATTTGATAACAATTTCATTGAAAAGAAATGCAGAAGAGGAAGAACTCATGTCAAGCAAATTCAGAAAGGTTTTCCATTTAGCACAAAAAGAAGGAAAAGGGTAATTATCAGAAAGGCTTATATCAACTGCAATACAAAGCAACGAAGATGATTGTTCTAAAACTTATTCTTCGTTCCAAGAAGACTTCACTATCATTTGACGAAATAAGGATCAAGTAAAAGCCCTCACCAAAAGCAAGCTATAGATTACCATATAAAATAAGAGTGAGAGGCCATTGTCTTCGGTTAGAAATGTAACAGTCCAAGCCCACCGCTAACAGATATTGTCCTCTTTAAACTTTCCCTTTCGAGCTTCCTCTCAAGGTTTTAAAACGCGTTTGTTACGGAAAGGTTTTCACGCCCTTATAAGGAATGTTTCGTTCCCCTCTCCAACCGACGTGGGATCTCACAGAGCTAGTATAATAAGCTAAAAACAAATTTCCAGAATTGCTAAGCAAAAGGGCATAATACATTTCGCTCCCCTCTCCAACCGACGTGGGATCTCACAGACGCGTCTACTTGGGAATCTGCCTCGAGTGTTGATGTACGATGAAAGAAGAGAAAGTGGCCTAGTAGTTAGCCTAGCCATGACCTACAGAGCGTCTATGGTCCGCTGACGTGTACCAGTTTACCAGTAATCTAATGATAAAAATTGAAAACTCTACAAGCCACGATGATGGGTAAAACAACAAGTAACATTCCATTATAATGTACTAAAGAGAGGTATGAACTTGTATTGTATTGACAATGATACTGTCTGAAAACTGAGCCATGCCAGTCAGAAGGATTCATGGTTCAATACTGAAAAAAAAAACACTAAAAGATATGGTTTCCAAAGCATTAATCTGACAAATACTAAAAATATACAGAGAGTAATGTAGCAGAAATATTAGGCTAACATAATAAAAGTTAATTCATGATTCAATGCTATGGAAGAAAAACCTTTCCAATCAAGTATTAAAGGAACATAACTAAGAGAAAAGGAATCAATACCATCCCGTAATTGTGCTTGCTGTTCCATGGCTTGGAGACGAAACTTCAGCTCATTATTCTGATTTGTAAGTCCAACTGAGTCTCGCTAAATACGAAATAGTCACAGTAAAACTCGAAAATTTAGGCACAGAAAATGGAGATAGAAAATAGTTGTCACAGCTCAAAATCTCTACCTGTAGAAGTGTGAGTTGGGCAGACAGCGTGGTAGCTTCTGTCTGTAGAGTCTGAACCTTGTGTTCCAACTCAGATATATACCGCATTTTACGTTCTTTCGATCGAGCAGCAGATTGACGGTTGGCCAAGATCCTGAAGTAAACCCATAACTCAAGATTAGCAATCACTGGATGAAGTCATTTTAGTAAATTAGTTGCAAACATGATTTACAATACCTCTTAGCACGCTTGGGATCGGATAGTGCAATCTCAGCAAGTTTGTCGTTCGCCATAATTTTCTTCAGTTCGGCCCCACTGAACTCACCATTACCAAACTCCAAACTGAATGGAGATGAATTACCATCAACTAAGTTGTTTGAAGAAAGATGCCCCGGACGAACACCAGGTGGTGTGGGAGGCATTTTGGGTGACTCATCACCAAACTGCAGCTTCCCCATGAAACTATCCATGGAGACACTTCGATAATGTCTGGTCGTTGGAGCAATATCGCCCCCTGCAGTTCGTTTGATCCCTTCCCTCTTTTCAGCAGAGGAATTCAATCCAGGCATTTGAGCGCTATCCCCACTTTCATTTACACTGCTTTCTGCTTCATTATCACTGCTCTCACCCCCATTTGTCTTTGTTCCACTACCTCTACTATCCAAATCCTCCCGTTTCTCATGACCATTCTTGTCGTTGGCCCCAGAGGAGTTGAACAAATCAATATTATCCAAATTCATATAAGCAGAGAATAAATCATCCACAGTGTCCCCTTCGGGCTTCCTTTCACCCATTCCTTCCAAATTGTTATCAATGCCTTTCTCCAAACTAGGCTCTCTTTTAACAAACTGGCTACCCGGCTTAAATATGCCCACATTCTCTTTACTATTTGTTGATCGCTCCAATCTACCTGAGCCACTTAAAGGGATAAGAGGAGATGACTGAATCATCGAAGATAATCCAAATGGAATATCACTATTGGACCGCCTATGTGCTTTACGAGGGGGTAAAGCATCTCCCATCTGCGAAGAATTGGCCCTCATATAAGGTGAGGGAGGCAACAAAGAATGTGAACTAGCATCCCTGTCCTCCATTGATGTATCTGCAGAAACCTGATCTGAATTCGATGTAGATGGGGAGTCCCGAAATGGAGAGGGGCTTAAAGGCGGCAAAGAATCGAAAGAGAAGAAAGAAGGCTGAGATAACGATCGTGAATGAGTAGGAACAGAGCTATAACTGTGCTGGTTCATCGGACGCGACACCGGGATCTGAGAATACGGAGAGATTGGTGGGATCTGCGGTGGTATCCCAATTCTTCGATTATTATCTCCAAGAAAATTCGACTGAAAATGCTGTGGACGGCCTTGTGAGCAGTTCATTTGAGAAATTTTAAGCTGATCCATAGAGAAATTATGCTTCACAGAAGAGGAGGAAGATGTTCCAAACGAACATTGAAGATTTCGAAAGCTATCAGTATGAACATCTTCAGTATCACCCATTTCGCCCCAAACACTTACGTAACTCTGATCGGAAGTAACCTAGACCACCAATTCCCACAGCTATGCAAATTGAATTCCAATCATAAACACAAACAATCAACCATTCAATCTGCCATACATTAAACAAAGAAAACTTCACGAACTGAACCTAAAAAATCAATGAAACAACGTAAAAGCTACAAAACGTTCAAAAATAAAGCGAATGACTCCTCATTGACGATAATGAACACTTCATAGCTTTAGTAATACCTCCTAACCAGCAGCAAGAAACTCAACAATGGCGTCCACGAAAGCCAACGACGTTCAAACGAACAGCTAGGCTTCAGTCCAAATGCCACAACATTTCTAGAAGATGAAGCATTTCCGGTCAAAAACCAGCGCGTGAGCTTTAAACTAATTTCCCGGCGGGAATCCCGAGATAACGCCGGCGATTTCTCTCTCTTAACACTCACAATAACGATGACGACTCCTCCTGGTACACCGATTTTCATGACGCGTACGCGTGAATTTAATAAGAATTTGCATTTCACCCGAATTTGCATTTTCCTTTCATTTCAATTTCATTCCGACCGCATTTCGGCCTTTTTTTTTATTATTTTTTTATATCCCAAATTTCAATTAAATTATTTTGGGATTAAATTCTATAAGATTACATGTCGGGATAAGGTTCTAAAAATTTTCAATTTCTTAAACAAAAAAATAAATTAATTAATTAAGATTATAACCTTTTTCCTCCAAATATTTAATTTCTTCTCCTTTTTTTTTTATCTTTCCACGTTGGAATTTCTATTTAGAAGGAATAAAAATAAAATATAAATGGCAAAATTGGAAAATTCATTATTAAAAGAAAAATACTTGAATATTACTATTATTATTATGATGATGATTATTATTATTATTAATATTATTATTATGTAGGGGAAATAGTTTTGGGTTTTTACCATGGTGAATTAAAATTTACCTTTTAATTTACTTTTTTAACCGAGCTCTTTCGTTTTAACCGCTAAATATACGACATCCGAATAAAGAAAGTGTATATAAATGAACCAAAATTATATCCGAACGAGATCGATCCAGATGACTAAGAAAAAATTTTAAAAAAATTTACTTAATATACCAATAAGGTGCATCTTTTTTATCGGTGACTTAGTCGCAACAATTTTATGGTTAAGTTTGTTCTGAGCAATTAATTTTTCTAAAAAAAAACGTTTATGAGAATATTTTTCACTCTTACACGCGGAAAATAATTAAAATGTATTACCTATAAATTAATTTGTAAAATTTAAATTATTTATAATTAAATTAGTTTCATTAATTTTCAATCGCTATTTAAATTAAATTTTATTTCTTTTTAAAATAAAACAAAACCCATTGGAGAAAATATTGCTTGCACGATTAACAAAGAGGAATTTGATTCTTTATTTTAAAATAGTAATTAAAAAAAAGTTAAAATTATATTATCTAGAAAAATAAATAAATATTTTTTTTTATTTATAAAATAATATATAGGATAAGGTTTTTGGGTTGTGGGCAACCGTTATTTGCTCTTTATTATTATTATTTAATACACGTTTTACAAGAAGCCCTTTAGTTGACTTTTATTTCCTGATTAGTGCCGCTGATTCCTATTTTCTTAAACCATTAATTCAATTTTATATATTTTTTACATTTTAAATTGTTTTCTTAATATTTATTTGATTTTTTTTATTGTAAATATGTTATTTTTAATTTTTTACATTTTAAATTGTTTTCTTAATATTTATTTGATTTTTTTTATTGTAAATATGTTATTTTTAATTTTTTACAATGGCATTTTTAGGATATTATTAGTATTATTATTTTGAATTCAATAATACGTGAATCTGGGTTTAACCGTCCAACCCTAAGCCCACTGTTAGAAAAAGTCCAAAGAGAATAATATTTATTATCGGTAGACTTGAGCGGTTACAAATGGTATTAGAGTCAAACACGGGACAATGTGCTAGCGAGAAGACTAAAGTCCGAGAGGAGGTGGACACTAGGCGGTGTGTCAGCGAGGACACTGGGTTCCAGAGAGGGTGGATTGTAAAATCTTACCTCGGTTGAAAAGAATAACAAAGCATTTTTTATAAGAGTGTGGAAAACTCTCTCTAACAGACTGCGTTTTAAAAACCTTGAGAGAAATATCTAAAGGAAAAACTCAAATATGACAATATCGACTAGTGGTAGACTTGAACTGTTACACTGTGAATACTCGAATCTTTGACATTTTCGTCGATGATATATATTTAAATAAAAATATATAATTAGAAGACATTGGTTTTTATTTATTTATTATTATTATTAATCTTAAAATAACCGAAAAAATATATAAAATTGAGATATTTTTAGTTTAAGATAAATATAGGCACACGTTGTATGTGTTTGGTAGAACCAACTTAATGCATATTATATGGTGCCTCCACCCTCCAACATAACCACGTAACTTAATCATATTTGAATTATACATTGTATTATATTATATTATATAGTTTTTTATTTTTTTATAAATGTCATTCCGTGTTTTTACCTAACAAATAGATAAATCGTTTTCAATTGACCGTATAAAATCAAAATTTTGTAAAATTAGAGATGTACGTGAGGTGTCACAATCGCACTCTTACAGTAGATGAACATTAAACAAGTCAGCCATAAGAAATTCGGACATCACGGATAACGTCGACGTATGCTCGAATCTCGAGTCACGTTTGTAATGTTTTAATAACACGAGCGATGAAATACGTCAAAATAAATTTTAAGGAACGTAATGTTATAAGCCAAGAGTGATTAGGCAACAACAAGGACCTTGATAGCATATAACCCGGATAGAAAGAAGTGACAACTACTCATTTCTCTCTATACTAAATTTCGGGGCGATTTAACTCTGGCGCATGTAGACATGATTTTGGTGAACGGTTGTACACGCCAGTAAAAGTGGGCATGCGACCATGGACAACGTGTCGTGTACCAACAAATTTCAAAATTTCAAAATTATTTTTAGAATCTCGAAAGTTAAATGTTTTATTTTTTTTTTTTGTATCTATTTTATGTCAGTTTCCCAATTATTTCCATTATTTAATTGCGTCATAAATCTAAATTAAATGTGAAATATGTAAATATTATTTTTTAAATTAATATAAAATATATATTATTAGTCAAGTTATTTTTCAATTTTAAAATTTTATAAATCTAAATAAATTAATATAAAATNTCCATTATTTAATTGCGTCATAAATCTAAATTAAATGTGAAATATGTAAATATTATTTTTTAAATTAATATAAAATATATATTATTAGTCAAGTTATTTTTCAATTTTAAAATTTTATAAATCTAAATTTACATGGTAAAAAAATATTAGGAGTATGACCTATTTTAATAAATATTAAAATCTACATTAAAATTTCAATAAATTAAATAAATAAATAAATAAAATTGGTGTAAGATGAATAAATGAGGGAATAATTAGAGTATTTATATATTAAAAAAAAAGTTAAATTGATTCTTTTTCAACCCGAGATAACTTAAAAAAAGGAGAATGATATGGTTACATTAAGTAGTCTGTCTGACATACCCACATGAGTCATTCTAACATGTTTTATCCTCAGGATCACTTTTATTCGAATATAGTATTAGTTCATTCATGTACTTCTTCTTTTAGTCGAGTGTCAAATGTCCACTGATTTTGGNTCAATAAATTAAATAAATAAATAAATAAAATTGGTGTAAGATGAATAAATGAGGGAATAATTAGAGTATTTATATATTAAAAAAAAAGTTAAATTGATTCTTTTTCAACCCGAGATAACTTAAAAAAAGGAGAATGATATGGTTACATTAAGTAGTTAAATTGATTCTTTTTCAACCCGAGATAACTTAAAAAAAGGAGAATGATATGGTTACATTAAGTAGTTTGTCTGACATACCCACATGAGTCATTCTAACATGTTTTATCCTCAGGATCACTTTTATTCGAATATAGTATTAGTTCATTCATGTACTTCTTCTTTTAGTCGAGTGTCAAATGTCCACTGATTTTGGCTTTGGTTCATCCTCGAACCACAATTTATTGGGTGAGAAACTGCTCTGATATCACTTTAACAACCCATGCCTAAGATTCGAATCAGGATCCAAAACCCATATTCGACACCTGATGGCCCCGACATTCCCTTGTGACATGGCTATGTTACTTATTCTTTACAGACCAATACGAGTCATTCCAACATATTTTACCTGAATTCACATGGATGAAAAATTATAGAGATCACTTAAGGTAGAATTGCTCAAAGAAGCATGTTTAACTATGAAGTTTCTATGATCGGGTTATCGAAAAATAAGGTATATATATTCAATTATTTAAAAGAAATAAATTAATTTTTTTAGTAATTAAAAGAGTCAAATGTCAACCATATGGACCGCTCAACGTTAATAGAAATTGTGATTTGAAAAAGGAAAAAGAATAACGAATTATTTTTTCTGAAAAAAGAATAAAGAAAAAAAAGCATAGGGTACGCGATGCTCACCACGTGGGAAGAAATGCACCGTCGATTTCACTGTCACGTGGGACCGAACCTAAGAAGAGCACGTGTTGATAGATACACGTGGCGAGATATGAGTGGTGCTAAGGAGGAAAAATGGGAAACGCTTTATTTTATTTTATTTATTTATTTATTTATTAATTTTTTTTTTTTTTGCAAGAAAAAGGGAAGAAAAAATATTTTGAGAAGAGCTTATCCACTCTCATTGAAGTCATTGTCTTGAGGCTCAATAAAGGCTAATGGGCCATCATTAGTTATAAGAGAGGGCCCATTAATGTTTGACAATGAATGTCCTTTTTCGTCATTTCACAATAATGAATAGAATCCCGCTCGTTAATCGTCGTTTAGACGGGAAATAAAAGAGAGAGTGAGGAGAAATTTCTTTTCATTAACCGAATGAAACTGAAGACGAGGAATGGAAGAAGAGAGAGTGGGGAGAAATTTCTTTTGGTTAACTGAACAAAACAAGAGACCGGGATTGCATTCCTCTCTCCATCCTGTCCTCGACCTGACCTGACCCGAAGCCCCACACCCACCTATATCCCACTTTTATATATGAAAACTGATACACAAAACTCGATCTCCCAAAAACAAATGATTTTTTTTTAGAGGGAGAAATTAAATAATATTATATAAATGAATTCATTAAAAAGAACATTTAATAACATTTGAAATATCAACATCCAATTAATTTAAAAGATCTCATCTCGTTGAAAATCCTCATTTAAATTTGGTAGGGAGACAAGAAATAATGTCAATGAGATTCAAACATCTTAAAATGTGTGTGGACTCTGTCCGTTGCTCTGATACCATGTTAATGTTAGGAATCACGATTCTCCATAATGGTATGATATTGTCCACTTTGAGCATAAGCTCTCGTGGCTTTGCTTTGGGCTTCCCCGAAAGACCTCATACCAATAGAGATAGTATTCCTTGATTATAAATTCGGGATCATTCCCTGTATGTGAGACTTTCATCCAACACGAATTTCTCAAGTTTCTAGAAAGTAGAAGAAAATGGTTAGTCAAACATTTTTAAAATGATGTGTGTTTGAAGGGTGATTTATACCCAATTTTCTCAAAGTTGATTATATATGAGACAAATTAGAGGGGGAAGAATTGGTTGAATATAAAAGGGCAAAAATGGGCGCCAATCATGGCTATGGCTTGTGGACAATTTCTCTAATTAAATAATAATAATAATATTTAATTAAAAAAAAAAAGCAAATTTCTTTTATTAACTATTGATCCACGGAGGAATTTAGGGGAAATTCCGCAGTTTATGGCTTCCAAGCTTGCATGATTTATTGTCTCATCCCTTGATCCTTTTCATTACTAGTAGATATTGTCCGATTTGACTCGTAGAAATTTAAGTTGGTGTATTAATGTAACAGCCTAAATTCACCGCTCGTAGATATTGTCCATTTTGATCCATTACGTATTGTCGTCAGTCTTACGATTTTAAAACTCGTGAAAAATATTAGGGAGAGGTTTCTACACTAATGTTTTGTTATCCTTTCCAACCAACAATGGGATCTAACAATTTAGTCCCTTGTAGGCCCAAGTACGCTACCATTTGTAATAGCTTAAACTCACTGCTTGTAAAAATTGTATACTTTGACCCGTTGCATATTATTGTTAGCTTCACGTTCTTAAAACACGTCTACTAGAGAGAGGTTTCGACACCCATATAAAGAATATTTTGTTCCCCTCTCAAACCAATGTTGGATCTGTAACTGATATTCTTTAATTGTATATTGTGTTTAAACCTTGTTTAAAAATTCGAGTGTATTTGAAATTATATTTAAACTCGAATGTTCTTGTGATTTGTAATATAGTTTATGCATCTAAGGAAATAAATTTTTGTGAGGCCTACACAATATTTGGTTTTTTTTATGATTTCCATTTAGTTTTTAAGTTTTGAATTTAGATTGAAAATTTAAAATCCCCTTTTTAAGGTTGGACTTTAAGCCAAATTCAAGTTAAACTTAGGCAATTTTGAGCCATAAAACGTTCGAAACCAGATTAGAGTGAATAACTAGAATGTTGAGATCTAACGTTGGACGAAAATGGTTGAGAAAGAACGCCAATGACATGTTTAAGAGTGATTATGAAATGGTTATCGAATCAGACCTTAGCACTTGAGCCACCGCTATCACTTCAACGTCCACTCTTTCCCCGAGGCTCGATCCATCAAGTCGGTTTTCGATGCGAAGGTTATGACAAATTAGCATATGGGACCTCGAATTCAAATAATCAAATAAACTCAGCTGCATTCTCATCATTCCAGATCCATTTTTCGATTCATTCTTATGGCCATACTCTACAAGCATTCCCCAATCTAAGGTGGTCCATTCAGGTTCAGTCTTAATCACAATGGCGTATGCAAACAAAAGGGAAGAGCTCTACCTCGTGTAGAATCTCACTTCGGTCGAGCCATGTTATCTACCGAAACATTCGACCCAATATGAGACAACCCCGAGGACCCCTGCAAAATACAAACAAAAGGGAAGAGCTCTACCTCCTGTCGAATCACTTCAGTCGAGCCATGCTATTTACCAAAACATTCGACTGCAATTGAGACAACCTTGAGGACCCCTGCAAAATGTTCTCTACTCCTTTTGAAGTTACTACCTAGCTACTACCTGATTGTTATGTAGCGATTTGTACCGTGTCGTGCCCAGTGGTCCTTAAGATCCACCGGTACCGAGAGATCGTGACCTGCTGCAGCTAGACGACTAAGCAGCTTTGTGAAAACACTTCCACTCATTTTCCGCCCACCCATTCGGACATGGCGTTTATTCGGCATATGTGGGAGCGGATACATGGACATATGGGTGGTACAACACGATGATTGCCAACCTCCATTCCCCCATTTGTAGCACTGCCTTGCAAGTCCAGTACACGAGCAAATTGGTGCTGGCATAGAAGAGTCATCGAAACTAACCAGGTTCAAACCAACATCCTGACCATCCCAGTCCGTTCTGTATTTCGTGCCATCGGTAGCAGCCTGTCTATTCAAATCTTCGCCAACTTTCTTCCTCGGCAGCTTCGATGTCTTTGATGAAACTGCCTTGTTATCCGTTGTTGTTCGGTTTCCCTGTCGAGACTTAACAGCTTCAGAAGCTATAACTGTAATTGGAAAGGCATCAGTTATATGCACGTCTTTTGTACCATAGGGAGTTTCAGACATGCTTGGCATATGATTAGATAAATGGTGCAATCGCTTCGTTTTGCGTTGGATCCCATTGTTCAGACATGCTTGGCATATGATTAGATAAATGGTGCAATCGCTTCGTTTTGCGTTGGATCCCATTGCCAAGAGGAAAGTTTGAAGCGTTGTCACGAATTTCAAGCGCTGCAAGGGCATTGTCCCGTTCCATTAATGCCGAATCACGCTGTGCAATCGCCTCATCACGCTGTTGGAGAGCCTCGTCGCGTGCAGCCAATGCACCTTTCTTCTCAGATAGTGCTAAATTTCGCTCCCGAATAGCAGCATCTCTCTCGGCTATAATAGACATGATCTTCTTATTCATGACCAAGGCGTTCGGTTCCTTTACATGATGAGGGGGCGCCATATGCCACTGCATACATCGTTTCCAATTCATTCGATTTTAGAAAGAACATCTTAATTGAATGCATTAAAAATAAACAGGCAAATTACCGGCGAGGGGCTCCCTCTGAAGTAGTCTAACTTGTGCCTCCCATTTTCATGATGCCGGCCATCATCCATAGTCTCAGAAAATAAGGACACCAAGGTGAATGGATTCAGAATGCTCCAAATGCTTTCACCATCAACTAATCTTTCTCATAATCATCTATGCTGATTTAACATAAATTCATCATATCAGCACAAATCAGACAACAGAAGATCGAAACTAAGTGAAATGAAACCTCAACAGCTAAGAACGAGTAGTAATTCGACGTCACAAGCATTTTCTTTTACAGGTAAAGTCACAAACATTTTAAAGAAAAATTAAACCTATACTAATAATGTAACAGCCCAAGCCCACCGCTAGCAGATATTATCCGCTTTGGCCTATTACGTATCGCCGTTAGCCTCACGGTTTTAAAACGTGTATGATAGAAAGAGGTTTCCACACCCTTATAATGAATGCTTTGTTCCCCTCTCCAACCGAGGTGGGATCTAACAATCCACCCCCTTGGGGCCCAGCGTCCTTGCTAGCCACTACCCAGTGTCTGGCTCTGATACCAATTGTAACAGCCCAAGCTCACCGCTAGTAGATATTGTCTGCTTTGACCCGTTACGTATCGCTGGCAATCTCACGGTTATAAAACGCGCCTGCTAGGGAGAGGTTTCCGCACCTTTATAAGGAATGTTTCATTCCCCTCTCCAACAGATATGGGATCTCACAATCCACCCCATTGGGGGCCCAGCGTCCTTGCTAGCACACTGCCCGATGTCTGACTCTGATACCATTTGTAACAACCCAAGCCCACCACTAGCAAATATTGTCTGCTTTGGCCCGTTACGTATCGCCGTCAGTCTCATGGTTTTAAAACGCATATGCTAGGGAGAGGTTTCCACACCCTTATAAGGAATGCTTTGTTCCCCTCTCCAACCGATGTGGGGATCTGACAGATAAACCCAGACTAAAGGGAGACTATTGTTTGGACAATGTGCAGACACATGATAAAACTACTGTAAACTCATAAAGAAGATCGGACTCGTCCCAACACCACGATGAATTCATTAAGCTACATCAACTGAAATAATTAAAACTGATACTCTCTTTACATTGAAAATTTTAGGATCATATGTTTTGGATAACAGGAAGTTACAACATGCTCACATCTGGCATTCCATGGGGGCTCAATTTAAACATTTCAGCGCAAAGAGAGAAACAAAAGCCTACAATGGCATGGTTTTCCAAACAAGGAACAAAAATTAAAATATGAAATATGAGAAGAACATTCAATTATATCTTTACAAATACATATATAACGATACGTACAAACAATTTCATCAGAGCTCTGAGCATAAGACTTACAACACAAGCTAAACTGAAAATAGTGTCATACGTTACTCACTCAGCTTCTACTTAAAAATCCACAAAAAAAATAATAAATCTAGCGTATAGAGTAATGAAATTGACACTAACACTCGCAGATCAATATTTATCACCATTTGCTTCGCAGTAAACTTACAAAGACAGCAAAATTTACATCAAACAAGTCATACGAATCCTAATGAGTAACGAAATGTCGTTAAACAACAGTACGAAATGTTCAAAACGGAAGTTTGTTCAAAGGAAAAAAGAGAAACCGTACCGGAATCAAACAGCAGAGGAAGCAGCTCAATCTCCTCCTAAGGGACAGAGAGCGAAGAAAACCTAACAGCTGAAAGAAAAAAAATGAAGTAACGGAATCAACGGGAGAAAACCAGGCACATAAACCAGAAATGAATGTGCATAAGGTAGGAGTGACAGAAGGCTAGGGTTTTGGAGGAGAAACTTGAAAACGGAGAAAAACAATTGAGCAGGAGAGGAATCAGGAAAGTGGAAATAGAAGAACGGAATACTTACAGATGCAATGGCGAGTGGAAATGGAGAAGAAAATCTCGATCGGACGGCGATTTGCAGAATGAAGAAGAAATTGCTGTTCTTGTGATTGACACAGTCGGAGAAGAGAGAACAGTAAGGGAAGGGGTGAAGGAATGGTGGGTGGCTTCGTTCTAATCCGCCTTCAAACGGCGTCGTTTTACAAATTAATCCTTTTTTAACTGAAAAATCTAAAACGCGCCTTTTCTTTGACGTTTTAAAGTTCGTTTTTAAAATGGTCCAAAACTAATATAAAAATTTATGGTAAATTAATAAAATACCCATAAAATTTAACATTATCTTAAAAAAAAAAAAATACTTTTATAATTAATTTTAAATGAAAATTGTTAATATTGGTTCTTAAAAATATCTTAAAATTTTTAATATATTTAAAAAATATTCTTAAAATTTTTAAAGTTTCATTAACATCCTCCAATTTTAAAAAAATACGCTTTTATTCACTGTATTTAAAAAATACTATAAAATTTTAAAGAAGTAGTTTTATCACTTTTTACTTATATAAAAAAGTAAAAAAAATTTATAACCATTCATATATGGACAAAAATCATCTATCTACTCCTCATAGATTAGCTCGAAGGATTAGTGCCCGACTAGTCGAAAATCAAAGTTTATCAAAAGCTTGATCTAAAATTATTGAAAAATTAGCCTTTTATGATTACATCGGGAGTAATCTCGCAAAAAGGTGGATTATTCAGAGCAGGTTCCAATAGACAATGGGGATGGAATAGAGGTTGGATAGTTACTTTTTGTCCGCCACCGTATACCGATCTTTTTTGAAACATTTCCAGTTATTTTAGTAGTTGACGATGGAATTATTAGAGCTGATGTCAAAGTCGACGATGGAATTGTTAGAGCTGATGTCAAACTTTTTAATGTGACTGTTCAAATTTCATAAGATAGTACACTAAATGTATTTGAAGTTTTTTTTTTTTTTTTTTTTTTTTTTTTTTTTTTTTTTTTTTTTTTTNACACAAAACTCGATCTCCCAAAAACAAATGATTTTTTTTTAGAGGGAGAAATTAAATAATATTATATAAATGAATTCATTAAAAAGAACATTTAATAACATTTGAAATATCAACATCCAATTAATTTCGTTGAAAATCCTCATTTAAATTTGGTAAGGAGACAAGAAATAATGTCAATGAGATTCAAACATCTTAAAATGTGCGTGGGCTCTGTCCGTTGCTCTGATACCATGTTAATGTTAGGAATCACGACTCTCCACAATGATATGATATTGTCCACTTTGAGCATAAACTCTCGTGGCTTTGCTTTGGGATTCCCTGAAAGACCTCATACCAATGGAGATAGTATTCCTTGATTATAAATCCGGGATCATTCTCGGTGTGTGAGACTTTCATCCAACACGAATTTCTCCAAGTTTCTAGAAAGTAGGAAGAAAATGGTTAGTCAAACATTTTTAAAATGATGTGTGTTTGAAGGGTGATTTATAACCCAATTTTCTCAAAGTTGATTATATATGAGACAAATTAGAGGGGGAAGAATTTGTTGAATATAAAAGGGCAAAAATGGGCGCCAATCATGGCTATGGCTTGTGGACAATTTCTCTAATTAAATAATAATAATAATATTTAATTAAAAAAAAAAAGCAAATTTCTTTTATTAACTATTGATCCACGGAGGAATTTAGGGGAAATTCCGCAGTTTATGGCTTCCAAGCTTGCATGATTTATTGTCTCATCCCTTACCGTGATTCTTCTCATTACTAGCAGATATTGTCCGATTTGACTCGTAGAAATTTAAGTTGGTGTATTAATGTAACAGCCTAAATTCACCGCTAGTAGATATTGTCCATTTTGGCCCGTTACGTATTGTCGTCAGTCTTACGATTTTAAAACTCGTGAAAAATATTAGGGAGAGGTTTCTACACTCTACAAGGAATGTTTTGTTCTCCTTTCCAACCAACAATGGGATCTAACAATTTAGTCCCTTGTAGGCCCAACTACACTACCATTTGTAACAGCTTAAATTCACCGCTTGTAAAAATTGTATACTTTGACCCGTTGCATATTATTGTTAGCTTCACGGTCTTAAAACACGTCTACTAGAGAGGTTTCGACACCGTTTATGCTACCATTTGTAACAGCTTAAACTCACCGCTTGTAAAAATTGTATACTTTGACCCGTTGCATATTATTGTTAGCTTCACGGTCTTAAAACACGTCTGCTAGAGAGAGGTTTCGACACCGTTTCTACACCCATATAAAGAATATTTTGTTCCCCTCTCAAACTATATTGTGTTTAAACCTTGTTTAAAAATACGAGAGTGTATTTGAAATTATATTTAAACTCGAATGTTCTTGTGATTTGTCATTTGTAATATAGTTTATGCATCTAATTTGTAATTTGTAATATAGTTTATACATCTAAGGAAATAAATTTTTGTGAGGCCTACACAATATTTGGTTTTTTTTTATGATTTCCATTTAGTTTTTAAGTTTTGAATTTAGATTGAAAATTAAAAATCCCCTTTTTAAGGTTGGACTTTAAGCCAAATTCAAGTTAAACTTTGGCAATTTTGAGCCATAAAACGTTGGAAACCAGATTAGAGTGAATAACTAGAATGTTGAGATCTAACGTTGGACGAAAATGGTTGAGAAAGAACGCCAATGACATGTTTAAGAGTGATTTTGAAATGGTTATCGAATCAGACCTTAACACTTTAGACACTGCTATCACTTCAACGTCTACTTTTTCCCCGAGGCTCGATCCATCAAGTCGGTTTTCGATGTGAAGGTTATGACAAATTAGCATAGGGGACCTCGAATTCAAATAATCAAATAAACTCAGCTGCATTCTCATCATTCCAGATCCATTTTTCGATTCATTCTTATGGTCATACTCTACAAGCATTCCCCAATCTAAGGTGGTCCATTCAGGTTCAGTCTTAATCACAATGGCGTATGCAAACAAAAGGGAAGAGCTCTACCTCGTGTAGAATCTCACTTCGGTCGAGCCATGTTATCTACCGAAACATTCGACCCAATATGAGACAACCCCGAGGACCCCTGCAAAATACAAACAAAAGGGAAGAGCTCTACCTCCTGTCGAATCACTTCAGTCGAGCCATGCTATTTACCAAAACATTCGGCTGCAATTGAGACAACCTTGAGGACCCCTGCAAAATGTTCTCTACTCCTCTTGAAGTTACTACCTAGCTACTACCTGATTGTTATGTAGCGATTTGTACCGTGTCGTGCCCAGTGGTCCTTAAGATCCACCGGTACTGAGAGATCGTGACCTGCTGCAGCTAGACGACTAAGCAGCTTTGTGAAAACACTTCCACTCATTTTCCGCCCACCCATTCGGACATGGCGTTTATTCGGCATATGTGGAAGCGGATACATGGACATATGGGTGGTACAACACGATGATTGCCAACCTCCATTCCCCCATTTGTAGCACTGCCTTGCAAGTCCAGTACACGAGCAAATTGGTGCTGGCATAGAAGAGTCATCGAAACTAACCAGGTTCAAACCGACATCCTGACCATCCCAGTCCGTTCTGTATTTCGTGCCATCGGTAGCAGCCTGTCTATTCAAATCTTCGCCAACTTTCTTCCTCGGCAGCTTCGATGTCTTTGATGAAACTGCCTTGTTATCCGTTGTTGTTCGGTTTCCCTGTCGAGACTTAACAGCTTCAGAAGCTATAACTGTAATTGGAAAGGCATCAGTTATATGCACGTCTTTTGTACCATAGGGAGTTTCAGACATGCTTGGCATATGATTAGATAAATGGTGCAATCGCTTCGTTTTGCGTTGGATCCCATTGCCAAGAGGAAAGTTTGAAGCGTTGTCACGAATTTCAAGCGCTGCAAGGGCATTGTCCCGTTCCATTAATGCCGAATCACGCTGTGCAATCGCCTCATCACGCTGTTGGAGAGCCTCGTCGCGTGCAGCCAATGCACCTTTCTTCTCAGATAGTGCTAAATTTCGCTCCCGAATAGCAGCATCTCTCTCGGCTATAATAGACATGATCTTCTTATTCATGACCAAGGCGTTCGGTTCCTTTACATGATGAGGGGGCGCCATATGCCACTGCATACATCGTTTCCAATTCATTCGATTTTAGAAAGAACATCTTAATTGAATGCATTAAAAATAAACAGGCAAATTACCGGCGAGGGGCTCCCTCTGAAGTAGTCTAACTTGTGCCTCCCATTTTCATGATGCCGGCCATCATCCATAGTCTCAGA
The DNA here is from genome assembly GCF_002738345.1 of Cucurbita maxima. Classification (NCBI taxonomy): domain Eukaryota; kingdom Viridiplantae; phylum Streptophyta; class Magnoliopsida; order Cucurbitales; family Cucurbitaceae; genus Cucurbita; species Cucurbita maxima. Next base: position 2,120,355 of record NW_019272052.1, read on the forward strand.
AAATAAGGACACCAAGGTGAATGGATTCAGAATGCTCCAAATGCTTTCACCATCAACTAATCTTTCTCATAATCATCTATGCTGATTTAACATAAATTCATCATATCAGCACAAATCAGACAACAGAAGATCGAAACTAAGTGAAATGAAACCTCAACAGCTAAGAACGAGTAGTAATTCGACGTCACAAGCATTTTCTTTTACAGGTAAAGTCACAAACATTTTAAAGAAAAATTAAACCTATACTAATAATGTAACAGCCCAAGCCCACCGCTAGCAGATATTATCCGCTTTGGCCTATTACGTATCGCCGTTAGCCTCACGGTTTTAAAACGTGTATGATAGAAAGAGGTTTCCACACCCTTATAATGAATGCTTTGTTCCCCTCTCCAACCGAGGTGGGATCTAACAATCCACCCCCTTGGGGCCCAGCGTCCTTGCTAGCCACTACCCAGTGTCTGGCTCTGATACCAATTGTAACAGCCCAAGCTCACCGCTAGTAGATATTGTCTGCTTTGACCCGTTACGTATCGCTGGCAATCTCACGGTTATAAAACGCGCCTGCTAGGGAGAGGTTTCCGCACCTTTATAAGGAATGTTTCATTCCCCTCTCCAACAGATATGGGATCTCACAATCCACCCCATTGGGGGCCCAGCGTCCTTGCTAGCACACTGCCCGATGTCTGACTCTGATACCATTTGTAACAACCCAAGCCCACCACTAGCAAATATTGTCTGCTTTGGCCCGTTACGTATCGCCGTCAGTCTCATGGTTTTAAAACGCATATGCTAGGGAGAGGTTTCCACACCCTTATAAGGAATGCTTTGTTCCCCTCTCCAACCGATGTGGGGATCTGACAGATAAACCCAGACTAAAGGGAGACTATTGTTTGGACAATGTGCAGACACATGATAAAACTACTGTAAACTCATAAAGAAGATCGGACTCGTCCCAACACCACGATGAATTCATTAAGCTACATCAACTGAAATAATTAAAACTGATACTCTCTTTACATTGAAAATTTTAGGATCATATGTTTTGGATAACAGGAAGTTACAACATGCTCACATCTGGCATTCCATGGGGGCTCAATTTAAACATTTCAGCGCAAAGAGAGAAACAAAAGCCTACAATGGCATGGTTTTCCAAACAAGGAACAAAAATTAAAATATGAAATATNTATCTTAAAATTTTTAATATATTTAAAAAATATTCTTAAAATTTTTAAAGTTTCATTAATATCCTCCAATTTTAAAAAAATACGTTTTTATTCCCTGTATTTAAAAAATACTATAAAATTTTAAAGGAGTAGTTTTATCACTTTTTACTTATATAAAAAAGTAAAAAAAATTTATAACCATTCATATATGGACAAAAATCATATATCTACTCATAGATTAGCTGGAAGGGTTAGTGCCGGACTAGTCGAAAATCAAAGTTTATCAAAAGTTTGATCTAAAATTATTGAAAAATTAGCCTTGTATGATTACATTGGGAGTAATCCTGCAAAAAGGTGGATTATTCAGAGCAGGTTCCAATAGACAATGGGGATGGAATAGAGGTTGGATAGTTAGGACACCCTGTTTTTAGAGATAAAGAAGGGCGTGAACTTTTTGTCCGCCACCGTATACCGATCTTTTTTGAAACATTTCCAGTTGTTTTAGTAGTCGACGATGGAATTGTTAGAGCTGATGTCAAACTTTTTAATGTGATTGTTCAAATTTCATAAGATAGTACACTAAATGTATTTGAAGTTTTTTTTTTTTTTTTTTTTTTTTTTTTTTTTTTTTTTTTTTTTTTTNTGTTTTTACCCATTTAGAAAACTATTTCCACTCTTTTTTAAAATAAAATATTAACAGAGTATTTTTAGATTTTTTTTTTTTAATTTAAGAGTATTTTTAAAAATTTTGAAAATTTAGAAATATTTTTTTAAAAAAGGTGTAAAGTTCCAAGTGTATTTTTATTAATTTAGTCAAAATTTTATCATAAATTATATTATTCTGATTAGTTTTAAACTTATCTAAGTCTTTTTAATAATTAAAGTTGAATATGGCAAGCAAAAAACAACCATTGAAAAGGAGAGAAGGGGAAGAAAACTGTTTAATTTGTTCAATCTTTGATAAGAAACTGCTTTAGGAACTACAACAAAAAAGATGAAACAGTTCAAAAGTTTGGCCTTGGGACATCACTTATCCATTTCAACAACAAATGCTACGTAGTAAATTTAAGAACACTGATAAAGCAAGGGTTATTTATGCAGGTTGTACGACTACCTAAGCATATAAATCGATGCCCCAGAACTTTGCGGGTTGGTTCGTTCGATATTTCCTATCGATTCCATTGATTAGATCCATGTCCTCTATTGCAAGCTCAAAATCAAATACCTGGAAATTCTCTTTCAATCTCTCAGGTTTTGACGTCTTCGGAATCACGACGGTGTTCCTTTGGATTCCCCACCTGAGGGCAATTTGAGCAGCAGTCTTCCCATGTTTCTTGGCGAGACCCTGTCACAAAAGAGGGTCCCATGTTAAAAATCACGACTCTCCACAATAGTATGATATTGTCCACTTTGAACATACGGCTTTGTTTTGGGCTTCCCCAAATGGCCTCATACCAATGGAGATGTATTCCTTACTTATAAACCCATGATTATTCCCTAAATTAACCAACGTGAGCCTCCCTCCCAACAATACTCGAACACACCCAGATAAGAATTGTGTGGAAATTTGAATATTGAAACTGCGAAGTATTGATCTCAGTTGCTCATGAAAGAAGGGAAGAGCAGCTAGCTTACTTGAAGAACTGGATCTTCCAGACAAGAAACTGTACCAAACCATTCATGGTTAGCAGCAGCACCCCCTAGAGGAGTATGAGCCGTGACACAAATCCCATGTTTCTGGCAAAATTTGACAAGAGATTCTCGTTGAAAATAAGGATGTGTTTCAATTTGGTTCACAGCAGGCTTCACTTTCGAATACGCTAAACAGTCTCTGGTTAAAAAGATGTCGTAATTGCTGCACGGAATCGTTCCATCACAAAATAATGTTCAAATGCAGCAAAATTGATCAGCAAGAAATCTTAAAGCAAGCAAGCAATATTGAATAATGTTCAAATCCAGCAAAATTCATCATAAATCTTAAAGCAAGCAATATTGGGTCGAGTTGAGGTGTTCTTTTATGAGAATAGTGTTCTTCGAAAACTACATATGTTATCAGGATTTCAATCAAAGTTAGGTGTTCTTTTATGAGAATAGTGTTCTTCGAAAACTACATATGTTATCAGGATTTCAATCAAAGTTTTTGATAATCAAGCAAAGAATCTTATTGTTTAGTTCTGATATTCAAAAGTGTCTCAGATACAGGTAGAATATACCTTTGAAAATCAATATTTACTTGATAAATGTTTCTAAATTTGGTAAGTTACCAAAATGAAAACAATCCTTTGAAAATCAATATTTACTTGATAAATGTTTCTAAATTTGGTAAGTTACCAAAATGAAAACAATCAACACTAAAAAAGTTACCAAAATAAAGTAAATTGAATTTAAATTAAGAAAAAACAGTGCACAAAAGCATGTATAATGCGACGAGTAAGAAAAAATGCATGTATATTGTTCAGACGTATCGACTTTAAGGTTTGTGTCTACTTAATCTCTGAATTTTCTAATTTTTTTAAAATTCACCGACCTACTTTACACGACATTGAAAGTTTAAGGTTCCATTAGACAAAATTCAAATCTATGTCTAATAGATCAAATCATTTGTTTTCAAATTTTTCGTAGATTTATTAGACACAAAATTTGAAGTTTAGAAACCTTCTAGACACAATAATGGAAGTTTCGGGACCAACCTGAAATTTCACGGACTAAATTGTAAAGAGACCAACATGTAATCAAAAGTAGTTACAATACCTGATGCCAATGCTACGAACTAAGCCATGTAAAGAGACCAACATGTAATCAAAAGTAGTTACAATACCTGATGCCAATGCTACGAACTAAGCCATTGGAAACAAGATCTTCCATGGCATGCCAAGTAGTCTCTAAGGATATGGTCGTATCAATGTCCAAAACCCCATCTTCAGCCAATTCACTGCTAGTATTGCCGACTCCTTCATAAATTAGAAATGGAAAAAGGGGGAAAGGTAAAGAAACAGAAAAGGAAAATGAGAAATATTTGATGAACAGCCATGAGAAAGGGGCGATATGGTACCGGTATGCTTTACGGCAACCGGGAAGTGCACCAGGTACAGATCCAAGTAGTCTAGTTGAAGCTTCTTTAAGCTGTCATTGCAAGCCCCAAGAACATGTCCATGGTCTGAATTCCAGAGCTGCCATTGTCAAAACCCAACATCAGTGATTTAAACTTGACTTTCAGAAGCAGTTTTGAAGTGTTTTTAAAATTTTCAATTGGCTAAAAGCATTTATGATCCTTCAAAATCATGCCAAGCTCATCCTAAGGCTCCTAACTGTTTGAACTTCAAGCAAGAAGGATTCAGATGTAGACAATAAGAATTCTGAATCAAACTCACCTTTGTGGTGATGAAGAGTTCTTCCCTCTTGACAAGTCCGCTCTTAAAAGCTTCTGCTAGAGCCTCGCCAACTTCAGCTTCATTTTTGTAATCAGCTGCAAGAAAACAACATCCATTACAAAACTAAGCCACTCAAGTTTTCCGCAGTCAAGACATTAACGCTTTAAAGCGGTTGTATGTTTGATATCAATTCTGTGACTAATTACTTCTGTTTTAAAAAAGTAAAACAAACATTAATTCCTAAATTTAAAACTTACCAAATCCTTAAACCAAACGATTAAACTTGAAGTTTGAATATGTAAAGATTAGAAAGAAGCTGCATAATCCACTGGATTTTTCGAAATCTTCTGATATCAATAATGGACACAAATCATGGTTAATCGTCTGAAAAGTAGTCCTAGATCAGGTCTCAAGGAGAAGGCGTCAAACATTTTTGTACACAATCATGCATGCTATTATTTCTACACATCAAACTCAAGAAAATCGATGAAAATCCGATAAAGAAAAAAATTGCGAGATCCTCCATGATTTCGTCCCGATTTCTAGGTTCTACTCGAGGAAAATCAAAACAAGTCTAGTCTCATCGAAGACAAAATGATAATGTCAGCAAGAGAAATTACAGAGAAGAAATAGAAGCAAGAGAAACTGAAGAACAAATCGATTAAAGGACGGTACCGGCGCAGTCGAAATGGCGATAACCAATCTTAATAGCGTTGATAATCAGATCTCTGACTAGGTGCTTCTCCATGCGCCAAACTCCCAGCCCCATCACCGGCATCTGGAAGCCATTGTTGAGAGTTATCGCCATTTTTGATCGGAGCTTTTCAATCAATTCAACTGGCTCTGCTTAGATAGCTGCTAAGCTTTTGCCTCTGAGTTCGTGATTTTAAGTTCACGAAGATTTTATTTTTATTTTTATTATTTTCTTGTTTCTGCCGCCGACTTCCTTTATCCACACCAAACGACGTCGTGTGAGAAGCCGTGTAATCATTGATTGATAGTCCTATTAAACTGTTTTTTTTTTTTTTTTTAACGATTAAAATAATAATTATATATAAAAAATAAGACTATCAAACCGTTGAAATTCTCAAATTTCTATTTAATTTAGTGAAAAAATGAGTAAATTTCTAAAATTTTAATTAAAACAAATTTGCATTCTAAAAATATTGCATAATATTTAAAATTAAATGTATTATACGTGTTTTCCTTTTTTTTAAAAAAAAAAAAATTAGATTATAAAGGTTCTTTTTACTAANTTTAGAAAAAAAAAGAAAAATTGTTAGTGAAATTTGACTAAGAATTCAGGTTAATTCAATAGAGATGAGATAAAAAGTTGTGAAAATGTGAAAAAAAAATACTAACTTAAAAATAAAAAAATAAAATAATTATTAAAATTGCATCTTGATTTTTTAAAATTAATTAAAAAATGTAACAAAAATTGATATTTTACCTCTATTATTGTAAATTGAAGTATAAAAACAAAATTGTTATTTTTAAAATTATATAATTTTTATATATATATTTTTTAAATTTATTAGAAGCACTTTACAGTCTTGTTACATTTTTTTTTTTTTTTTTTTTGTATTTATGAATATTTTCTTTTAAAATGAATGAAATCTTAATTATTTGGTAAGAGTGTTTTTATCCTACAAAAATTATTTTTGAGTTTTTTTTTATTTGAAGGGATCCAGTTGAGTTCTTACGCTATTATTTTTGAGTTTTTTTTTATTTGAAGGGATCCAGTTGAGTTCTTACGCTTTCATGTCTACTAACTCATCCCATTATTACAGAGATAAACCTAATCCATAATATGAAATAAAATATCAACTAAACCGATCACAAGAATACCAGTTATAGTATCTATTATCCAAAGAGGAATCCTTCCGATAGCTTCTTGGCCATTTGTACCAGTTCCCTCCCTTGTAAATATAAAATAAAATAAAAAACAGTTAATAATTAGATACTCACAAATTTGTTGGGCAAGTTTATGTCCGATATAAATTCTCTCATACATTCCCTACTCACAAAACTATGATAAAATTGAGGATGCATGTAAAAAATATGGGTCTTCGTATGAGTTGATGACCTCAACAACCCGACTATTCGTTCCAAACAATAAGGGTTGTGTTGAGTTGAATTAAATTTTTTAAATATAAAATTTAGTTTGATTTTTTTTTTTCTCAAACAAAAAAGTATTCACAACTCAAGTTAACGAAGCGTAACAGTCATAACCTCTTCGGTGGCGTTACCGTCGTTTTGAGTGCTTCAAATACATAGTCTCCATAGCTTTGTCGTGACGGCTGCCGATATCCTCCGAGTAGTAAAATACAAGCCTGAGTGTTCGAGACTCTCAAACTATAATGACTAACGCCATGGCAACTAAATGTGATAATTTCAAGAAATGGGATTTTATAATTAAATTTTATAAGATTTTTTTAAATATATACCCATTTTAATTTTAATAATTTACAGAATGAGAAATAAGATTGAGATCGAAAGTATGTTCTCATTAATATTTATAAACTTTAAATAAGATTGAGATCGAAGGTATATTCTCATTAATGTTTATAAGCTTTAAAGAGAATATAAGCTAGCAACTAATACGTACAAATAAGAAAAATATAAACTAATTAAATATTAAAAATAAAATAAAATAATAAATAAATAATATTAAAATATAATATCTACCCTAAATAATATATTTTCCAAATATTATATTTCAATATATTAAAAAAATCTAAATATAATAATATATCTAATCATATTTTATAATTTAAGAAAAAATATAATATATACACTCACGACATTATACATTATACATAATTGTTATATAATTTATAATACAAAAAATTCGTAATAAAATTGAATGAAAAAGACAATGAAATAATGAAATAATATTTGAGTTTAGTATTATATTAAAGATAAGAATTATAACGTGAGGTATAGCGTTATTTTTTAATTAAAAATAAAAATTTATATTATTTTAAACAAAATATAGACCATCACAAATAAATTTTTGATAGATTTTTTTTATCTTTATTAATAATCTTTTATTTAATTTCTATTTTCCAATTAAATTTTGATAATGATTTTATTTTTTATCTTTATTAATAATTTTGATTTAATTTTCCTGATATTATTTGGAGTCAGGCCCAGGCCCAAACTGTTATATATATGTCGTGATTTTTACGAAATCGATTTCTTTGTACGGGTATTCAAATCGACGCTCACAAGTGAAACCGATCAACTATCTTCTCCGCATCGTTCTTCCTCCAGCCATCGATCATTCATCGGCGACTCGTTCTCGTCTTCGGTACGACTACATTCGCATTCTAGCTTGTGTTTTTTCGATTTTAATTCTATTTTGGTTGATCGTCTCGTGATGATGCTCTGGTTGTTTGCTTGCTGAGAAAGCTGAGTGTCTTGAACTTTGAAGTTTCATTATCTTTGCGTTTTTATCCTTCGAATATGCGCATTCGTTTATGAGTAAGCTTATTTTCTGTTATGTTGATCGGAAGTTGTTGGTTATGCGGAAGAAAGATAAACATAGCAACTTATGGAGTACTCAGTCTGATGTTTGGTTTATTATTGATTGATTATCGTTGGTGCTAGTTCTGATTTTTTTTTTCTTCATATTACAGTTTAGTCTTATTGTTTGCCTTGGTTTTAATGTTTGATATTGAGGCGGAATGAAACTGAGGATGCTTTTTTTCTTTCTTTCTTTTTCCTGCTGTTTTGACATGAATCAGTTTGATGCTCCTGGCGTCCTTAGTCACGCTGTTTAAGTTGTACTGTGCATTAGCTATTTTTAATTGATTTTGAGGTTTATGATACTGTATTTCTCAAACATTCGGTTTTCCTGCGTTTACAACATGCAGAAGTTCTTCACTGCTCGATTGAGAGCCTTTACGAGGTTGATTATCCGTCGAGGAACTCTACACAGGCTCTACAAAATGGTATGCATGCTTTTTTCAGCTCGTTAAGATGAGAACCTCTGATGTTTTGTGAAACTGCTCTGGATTCTACGTTACTTGCGTGATTAGAAAATGAAGAAAAGTTACATAGAATGTGTTTTAGACGTTTATGATGCGGAATTGAATTTCATTGACCTACAGAAGGATCTCTTTTCCCTCAATTTAATAAATTATTGTTGCTTTTTGATACACACGTTACTGTTTTATGTTAGTCCTGACCTGGAGACACCGTGCTTCTTCTGGCTATGGAACACTAAACTTGTTATAGAAATATTTGCTGAGGATTTATCCTAGTGTGGCATATTTATTTCTGCTGCCTAAACCCTTCTAACTTATATGATATATGTTAGCATGATCAGAGCACTCCTTTTTTTGAAGGAACAAAAATATTTTGATACATCTCACTTGCTAGAAGCAGTGTGCCACTTATATGATATATGATAGCTAGATTTAAGATCATAATGTTTTGAATGTTTCCAATCAATCCAAACCTTGAGGAAGGATTTGAATTGTGTTGAAGTTTACTCTAGCCATGTCCATGTTACAATTTCTGCTATACACTGGCCTCCAATTCCCTGTTTTAGGAGGGTTCTTATTGTGAAGAATTGTTTACATTTTCTGAAAAAAAAAAAGAGATTGGTTAGCTTTTGCAACCATTACAACTCATGTATCTCTATGTTTCTGCGTCTGCAGTATTTTGATGGGTATGGATATCGTGGAACCTCATTTGAGCAAAGATATCAATGCTTCTCTGCATCATTTATTGATAAGGTTTGATTATCTTCTACTTCTATTTACCATTTTTAGAAACGTGCTCAATTGTTGTTTAGTGTTTGGGGTATTCCTTGGCCTCATTGCATTTTCATTCTTTTGCATACATATTAAGGGCCTTCTTCTTCATGATAGCCGATTAAATGTAGGCAGCAGGTGCAATTTGGTCATGTATTTGTTTGAAGTTTGTGCTTGGAACAAGCATTGGTCATGCATTATTGTTTTTTATAAGCATGGAGTTTCATGTAATATCAAGCAAAGCTACTGCTGCGCATGTTTCCAATTTCTAGGCATATACAGTAGAAAGTAAATATATATTGGAATGTTCTCTTCATCATAAAGAACTTTAGAGTATCTATAATTGCAAGTATATAAGTGAATTATTTCTTATTCCCAAAATAGATAGCTTCTTCTAATCCCAGTTAATCTTTTCCTGCAGCCACACGTTGAAACTGGAGACAGAAGTAAGCTGTTCTATCTTTACCCTTTTTATGGTTTAGGTTTCATTTCCTTTCTTAACGTTTTTCTTTATTTCCTTTTCTTAAGTTTCTAATGTTGTTTATTTTAATTATTTTTTCAGTCATAATGCCTCCATCAGCCCTTGATCGACTTGGTTTGTTGCCATATTCTTAGAAGTCATTTTTGTTCTCCTATTTTTTCTGTTGTGTTTTTCATCATTGGTGACTGATTTTAAATACAACCCCCTGCAGCATCTTTACAAATTGATTATCCAATGTTATTTGAGTTTCGAAATGATGCTGTTGAGCGAGTCTCTCATTGTGGGGTTTTGGAGTTTGTTGCAGAAGAAGGCATGATTTACATGCCTTATTGGGTAGGGTTCCCTATTTCTCTTATGTGATGTGTCCCAGGTGTTATTGACTCTTTCTTATATCCTGTCGTATAACTTTTCCACTTCTGTTCTAATTGTTTCCCCTTCAGATGATGGAGAACATGCTTTTGCAAGAAGGAGACTTGGTGCATGTGAAGAATGTCACTCTTCCAAAGGGAACTTATGTTAAATTACAACCTCACACAAAGGACTTTCTGGATATCTCCAATCCAAAAGCAATGTAAGATATTTGTTCAAGTTTTAGTTTGTGAAACATGTGTCTAGTCTTCTACTTTCTTGTATTTCTAGCTTGTGTCACAGAAAGGAGTTCATTCTAAAGTTGAAATCCTCAGCCATTTTCTTATTAATTTTTAGATGAGCTCTTTAACCTCTAATAAACTAGCCACTATACAACCTATAGTATAACCTTAAGCCTGATAAGTGCACAAAACGCTCGAACATCAAATAACCAACCATGGGTTGATGTTGACCCAATGGTAAAACTAGGCAGCTCTAATCGAATGTTTTTGAAGCTATGGGTTCAAAGCTCAGTAGTCACTTAGAATGTCGAGTATAACGAGCAAGTTTTTTGACATCTAGGATTAAACTATTTATCCTTAAGATAAGTTAAAGGTATAGGCCAGCTATTCCAAATCTCTCTCTCTCTCTCTCCCCTTTTCTTCTTGTCATTGTCTTTCAAAGATCACATGTGATTTCACTATCTCTAATGGTTGGTGTGATGAAGTTCGTTTCACACAGCAGTTTATTTATTTATGTCATACAGCTTAGAGACAACACTTAGGAATTTCTCCTGCCTCACCACCGGTGACAGTATTATGGTGGCATATAACAACAAGAAATATTACATTGACATAGTCGAAACAAGGCCATCCAATGCAATAAGTATCATTGAGACAGATTGTGAGGTCGATTTTGCACCTCCCCTGGATTACAAGGAACCGGAGAAGCCTGTTGCACCAACCAAGGGGAAGGAGCAAGGTACACAGCTTCTACTCTTTTTTTCCAATTCTTACTGCAAATTTGGTTTTCTATTTTACTTTTGAAATAGATGTTTTGTCTAAATCAGTTTCTTTGCTTGAGGAATTGAAAATCAGAAGGCCACCGTTTACTGGTTCTAGATTATATGTAATGAACTCTCTTGTCAGTTGCAGAGGCGATAGAACCAGAAGCTGAACCCAAATTTGTCGCTTTCACGGGAACAGGAAGACGTTTGGATGGTAAATCTTCAAACTACCAGCCTCAGCCAATTTCATCGGCGGCAAGACCATCTGATGTGAAGCAATCGGGCGGTAGTAGCAGCAGCAGATATGGCCATTCACAACAGTCTGCTGGGTCTAGCTCAGTGAACGGAACTCGTCGGTCTCATGGAAAGTTGGTGTTTGGACAAAATGCTCATCGAAATCCTAAAGAAAGTCCAAAGGTACCCCCACTTTACACAAATGATCCTCTAATTTTAAGTCAATTTATAAGTTTAATCTTAATTTTGAGGTTGGTGTCTATTTTATCCCTGATTTTTATTCTAATACATATATAAACTTTTTAAATGACTAATTTACTTATGTCTATCAATTTTCAATTTTGTGCGTTGAACTTTAAAAATGTTTTATTGGTTCTTTATTTTGTGTTTTAATATGTTATGATATATTCAACTTTTTTTTAAAAAAAATGAATTAATCTATTCGATATGAATTTGAATTTTATGTCTAATTGAACCTAAAACTTTAGAATTGTACCTACTAGACTAAAAAATAATGATTTGGTTATAATAATTGTACCTACTTTAAAAGTTTAATAACTAAAAATGTGATTTAACCTTCAAATTATTGCATTTGCCGGTTAATTCATAAACTTAATTTGTAGTTTTAACCTTTCTTTTGCCACTTAATTTATTTCCTGATAATCAGCCTTTTATTATTATTATTATTATTTGTGATTTTGTAGGAGGCCTCGAAAGAGAGTAAACAAGAGCAGCCTGGAAAGGAAGAGCCCAAATTTCAGGCCTTCTCTGGAAAAAGGTACTCGCTGAGAGGTTGATTTGATTGTCTAATATCCATGCCTATAAATATATTTAATTTAGCTCTAAGTTGTTGGAATACACATTTACGCGGCCGTTTCATAGCCAACAGAAGCTCCTAATGTAGTTAAAAGTCGTGCCTCAGTTATGCCCATAGCTTTATGACCAAATATTTGATCTCCTTCTCCACTACAATCTAATCTTGTCTGCGTCCATTGTATTTGAGAAGGAAACCAAAACCAATAAATAAAATACAAAACTACATCACAATTAAAGTCATAACAAAAAAGAAAAGAGAATAAAAGAATTTAATAAGAATGGAAGACACACTTAGGAGAGAATGGCCTTGAGTGCCTCTTTCACAGTCGGGTACTTGAATGTAAAACCCAGTTCCTTGGCTCTCGTAGGAACCACCCGTTGACCCTCCAAAACCTGTAGCAAAGGCCAGCTCAACTTAAAATAGGAGTTTGGCTAACATTATTTTGGCCTCTATACACATTCAATTCCATCTTAGATCTTTACTTCTTGCAATTAATCTTAAATTCAGTCCTTCCAATTAATTTTTATGAAAATTAATAATAATTTAAATAACAGAAAAGATACTATGGGAGTACATTTCTAAAATTTATAGAACAGGATGCTACAAGAGGCTTTTTTATTTTAAAAAAATCAATCATAAACTATTTTTTAAGGTATATTGACAAAAAAAAAAAAATAAAAAAAAGGTAATTTTACTTTGGATTTTTTTTATAGTTTTAAGTTATAGCACAAGTTTAGTACATAAATTTTTAAAATGATTTAGTAGGCCTTTGGGTTCTTGAAAGTATTTAACTCATTTATTTTCATTATTAATTGTGTGTTTAATAATTAGGCTTATTAATTATTGTTTTCAAAATTTATGAATTTGTTATGCACACAAGAGGGGCGTGTGCTTTGTTCTGACATTTTGTAAACCTTGTCGTCTCAGATACAAACTTTCTAAATGAAGAAAATAAACAATTTGAAAGCTTAGAGAGGCATAAAAAGGGAGATTTGTATTAATGAAAGAAGGTAGTAGGGATATTATTAGTAATCTCACCACAGAAGCTCCTTCCCCAAGGACGGCTTTGAGAGCAAAGTCAGGTACAGGAAGCCATGAAGGTCTGCCCATCGCAGCTCCCAATC
>NW_019272052.1:2133671-2134668 GCF_002738345.1 Cucurbita maxima
ACTTAACCGGGTTCGGCGCCGTTCCATTTATAACTCCTGAGGATTGTTTGTTAGAGACACCAGAGTTCAGATTCTGTTCGATTATGATTGATTTCTCTTTTTTTTGTTTAGATTTTCTTTTTTAGTTTTAAATTTTTTATTTTATTTCTTTGAAATAGGACTATAATTCATATATTTATTTAGAACTTTTTTTTTTTTTTGAAAAAAGAAACACAATTATCAAATACTCTTAAAAACCAAATAATTATCCATTATCCAGTATCCATTAGTAATATATTTAATCTTAGTTTTTCGATCACGATTAGTTTTTCTTTTTTTTTAAAAAAAAAATTATTAGAAAAACATTTTTTAATAATTATTTTGAACTTATAAAATGATGTTATTAAAATAATGTTAAGATAAAATAATGGATCATTAGTATTAATATTTGAAATTAGTTATTATTTTAGTAATGTTTTACGAAGCAACTATGTCAAATGAAAATATTACCGTTGTAAGATGGATTGGTCAGAGCTTCATATATTAAGTTCACAATGTCATCCAAGTGAATCCAGGAAAACCTGCAAAACCCACTTTAAATATTAAATTAAACCAGGAATCAAAATAAAATAACAATCTTTTCTGGAAAAAGTAGAAAGCTAACTATCACAAACGAACAACCTAAAACATATATTTCATGGACTAATCGACAAAAAATGGGCCAAATTGTCTCCATTTTTTTTTTGTTTTAATCCGAAAAGTTGTTGAGAGGTTTGGGAATTTAGGAATTAAAGTTTTCAGGTGAATCTGTAATTTTTTTAAAATAATATGTATTATAAATGTTTGTCCATAAATGATTCTTTAAATATCTCTATTAGTATGAAGAATTTTGGTAGGCAAAACTCTAGTCTGAGTTCAATTTTTTAATAAATGAATTTTGGTAGGAATAAAAGTGAATTAATTTCTAAGTTTTTCGAGACATCACAACAATCATCATGGAGGTAAAATTTAAAATTAC
>NW_019272052.1:2134984-2139469 GCF_002738345.1 Cucurbita maxima
ACGATTGTTTTTAAAAGTACATGAACTAAAATAAACATTCTCTTTTATTCAAATATGGATGTTTAAGAAGTATAGATAATAAAATAGATAAAAGTTGAACCAAATAATTAAGAATGAATAATGAAGATAATGAGGTTAAACTCCCATACCTAAAGCACCACCTTCTTTACCAAGAACAACACCTATACGAATAAGAGCCACTCTGACGTTCTTGTTTGCTCCCAGGGCTGTTGCTTCCCATTCCCTACAAACCTGGAAAATCAGTCATCAAACAACAGAAATGAAAGTTCACAAAATATTACACGAGCTTAGGATTGTATGAAAATTTTCAATATATGACGATTACGAAATCTTAATGCTCGTCAACAAACTGCTTCACACTAGACAATCATTGAGTGAATTAGAGGAGGATTAAGAGTTTGTTTAGAACGACTTTTTTAAGTGCAAAGAAGTGTTTTCAAATACTTAGGAAGTCATTTCAAACAATCTTAAGTTTTAAGTTGTACTAGCTCTATCGCAATTTAATTATTTTCCTGTTCGATTTCAAAGAAAAAAATTAAAAAATCCAACAATTCCTCTTCAATTACCTCAATCTAACAACTTTTCTCACCTCGGCCAAGTAGTCATTTCCGGATGGACTTCGTTCGTCAAATATTGCTGTTTCACTAGTGCCTGAGAGATATAGAATAGTTCAAGTATAATTATGATTATGAATATGAGCTTCATAATTCTCACGTTGAAACTGAGAAAATAGGCATTCTCACGTTGAAACTGAGAAAATTGGCAGCCTATAAGGAAAAGGATGAAAATTCACAACAGTTCGATTGAACTCTACTCAATCGTTGATAATTTTTTCTTTGAATATTGACATATGTTCTTTCAGATATATAACACATACCATAGTAACCAATAGCTGTTGCGCTAACCAAAACTGTCGGGCGAGCTACGTCGGGGGCATCATTAATTAAGCTCACAACCTTCACATTAGTTAAGTATTAAATATTGGTATATATCAGATTTGGCTTCTGTAAAAGCTAGAAAGGGAAGAAGTCTCTTAAACTGTTTGCAAAAACTCTATAGTTAGCGGGGCTTCTGTAAAAGCTAGAAAGGGAAGAAGTCTCTTAAACTGTTTGCAAAAACTCTATAGTTAGCGGGACAAGTTTTTACCTTTGAGGTGACTCTGATCCTGCTTTGCTTGATCTCTTTCTTGATCTATATTATTAATCTTTGAAAAAATAAGTCCTCAGATTGTAAAATTGAAACAAGTAGAGTAAGAGATAATAATAGTTGTTTCATCATACTGCCACAAACAGTTGGATGAACTGATCTAAAGCATAGCATGAATCAAAAAGTTAAAATATCATCACAAGTTCAATAAGATCAAGTCGAATAATCTTATGAGCCCATTGTCTATATATTTTAGGAAAACGATATAGGTATTTTAGCAATAAATTGTCTAGCCTCTGTTATAAATACCCCTTCACTCTACCAATATTTTCATCCCCAAGAAATACAAAGCATAGAGTGCAGTAATTTTTATAGAGTGTCTTGTAATCTCTTCTCGATTGGTCTTAATAAAGAGTAGCATAGAGTGCAGTAATTTTTATAGAGTGTCTTGTAATCTCTTCTCGATTGGTCTTAATAAAGAGTATGAGTATTTATCTAAAACTGACGTATCTCCAGTTATGGACATATCTAGTGCCACCTTAAAAGATTCCAAATGTTAAGCTCCATTCCAAGATTGATTATAAGTACTATTCGAGTAGAGTAATTAGTACCCTATTCGAACAGCTTATTATTAGCCAAGATTGATTATAAGTACTATTCGAGTAGAGTAATTAGTACCCTATTCGAACAGCTTATTATTAGCTTGTTGTACAGAAAATGAAGCCATAAACCACGTTATAGGGGGTCAAAATCCATTGGAAATATGTACTAACCTCAGGAGACCACCTGGTACTTATAGGCAACCCAGCCAAGTTAACAACGCCATCTGAACCTTGGATGCAGTCTTTCCACCCTGGCTCCTCTGCGATCACAATTCCTGGAAACTCCCTAGCTACAAGTTTTGGGATAGTCTTTCCACCCTGGCTCCTCTGCGATCACAATTCCTGGAAACTCCCTAGCTACAAGTTTTGGGATAATGTTCAAAAGTTAGAGAGAAGACAAGTCAAAAGGTACAGTAAAAAATGAATGACTATTGACATGAGTTACCTTCTTACCCGGAAAAATCAACTCGGCTTTAGATTTAGAGCGTGTCAAAACTCGAATGTTATGGTTATCTATAACCAGCAACACAACAAAGAATTCTCAATCAGTTGTTCATCCACTATATTGTGAGAAGTAGATTGGAGTAAAAGGTTAAAGATATGATTTGTGAAATTTTTTGGTAAGCTTTTATGCCTAGGTTGATGTATTGAATATAACCTGTATGTAGCCTTTGCACAAGTCTTCGACCGATAAAGCCTGTAGCTCCAGTTATTGATACAGTGAACTGATTTTTCTGCAAGAAAGTTCTTTTTAATCAAGAAATCGAGCTGAGAAAAATGAAAGAGCTCAAAACGGCTTACAAAAACATCTCACAAAGAACCTAACGAACCACAGAGCTAACAAGACAGGAAAAAGAAAAAGAAAGAAAACAGCTAGCATGCAAATTGCCAATGAACAAGACCATATTCACAAAAGGGCGGATGAAACAAAACCTCCCCCAACATGAGAGAACGATCTCTATAACGAGCTAAGTGAACACCAAAAGTCTCCAAAAAACAGTCCCATGATGGAAGTGCGAACTGGGATTTCCGCATGATGTGATCCAGATTTTCAGACGCCTTGCTACTATGAAAGCACCACTGCGGCCCCAACAAGAAGGAAGAGTGTTTTTGAATGCAACCCATTGTGTTCACTCTCCCATGTAAGGCTTGCCAGGTAAAGAATTCGATCTTCTTGAGAAGGTGAACCTTCCTCGAGTTCCTAGAAGCGCGAGGGCTACTCAAAATGAGGAAAAATGAACAGCAAGGGAGCCCCTTGGAGGGATTAGGGGACCAAAAAATAATATTCCTACTACCCGAATGAAGATGGACGTTTCCCAATGAAGAAAGAAGAGAAGACACGTCAAATGGTTCCCTATCTGAAAGAGGATAGCCGAAACCAAAATCAAGAGAGTTAGCCATTGGATACAACCCCCAAGGAGGAAAGGTGGTCTAAGCAAGGAAACAAAGTACAAAAGGGAGATAGCTATCCGATATTTCTTGAAAGTATCGAGCTCACAGAGCTTACAGACCGAGGATCACAAGAGAGGGTGAGGACTATATTTTCTCCCATTGACCCTGTGCCATAGAACCTTCGACTCCAATGGGAAATGCCAGAACTATTTTAGCCAGCAAAGCCTCACTAGGAAGTTTCAAATTAACTATGCCGAGCCCCCCAACGTCAACCTTGAAGTATCAATGATTTTGAAAGATCAATAACAATAATATGACTTCACAGCTACAGAAATGTTGGGAGTCAATTATCAAACATAGGAAACGCAATCAAGAACAAATTGACTTTAAATTAACACATATTACAATTCTCAATTCCAAGTCTGAAATACAAAAAACAGCTATCGGCCGTGTAAACGTAAAACATTGAAATTCAAGTACATACCATCTCTGTTGAATCAATGGCGCAGAAAACCCTGAACCTCTTGCCACATATCTTCAAGAAAAAAAGAGCATTTAAACGAAGAAAAACAGAGAGAGGGGGCCTTGGTTAATCATTCACTCAATCAATGCCCCCGAAAAGCTAATAAAATGAGATTATGAGAACCAGACACTTACTGCCACATGTTGAGGGATGCGAATAGAATGGGAGACAGTACGACTCCATGAGAAGGAAATGGCGCCAGGGATCTCCATTCAGGAAATAATGGCGGGTGGGCTCGGAGCTCTGTCGGCAGCACAGTAAGAAGGAAAGACGGGAAAATGAGGAGATCTAGATTAGGATAGGACGGGTTTGATGGTCCGGGCGGCAAGAAGCAATTTCCATCACAAAATTAAGCTCGGTAAGGCTGATTGAAACAAATGGTTCTCCGAGGAAGCTCAACTGGAGTGGACGGGAATGAAAGATCATTAATTAAGAAAGAGAGAATCGGTAATGGGTCAGGGAGAAAAAAATACTTTGGGGTGAACGAGGTTCAAAATCTCGACATCAGGATAACCCTTCAAACTACGACAAATATGCAAATTACACTTGTAGTTGGAGAGTTTGATTGACATCAGGATAACCCTTCAAACTACGACAAATATGCAAATTACACTTGTAGTTGGAGAGTTTGATTCAGGGTCCACTTGATTACTCGAGTTTTAAAATGGAAGTTTGAGGAAATGTTTTAAATGTTCTCGACATCAGGATAACCCTTCAAACCTCGTCGTCCCCACCAAGTTGTGCACAATGTAGAACTCATCTTCGACATCAGGATAACCCTTCAAACCTCGTCGTCCCCAC
>NW_019272052.1:2139531-2150207 GCF_002738345.1 Cucurbita maxima
AACGATTAACAATGCTAGTTCTCTCATCTAGATCCATATTCCAATTTTCTGAATTTTCAAATTTTCGAGATAATAATCAAGAGATAATTTGATTGTTTGTGCAAATGGCCTTTGCCCTTGTTTTCCATTTTACAATCATCTGTTAGAGAAAGCCACTTTGAAGTAATCCCAGTGGAGGCGAAGATCGTGTTGGATTTTACAATCATCTGTTAGAGAAAGCCACTTTGAAGTAATCCCAGTGGAGGCGAAGATCGTGTTGGAGTTTTAGTGAAGGAGTGGATTGAGAAATGGATGACCTTAAACCATTATGATTTGTCTTTCTCATGGTTTTCTCTCTCTTTTACCTCTCATTTTCTTATCCTATGTTCCAGATCTGGAAGCCATATCTGGCAGTCGTGACAGCGCCGACCAGTGAAGGGAAGCAGGGAGCGCCAAGGGAACCTGAGAGAGGAAGAATGAAGGGCGGCGGCAGCTGTGGCGA
Organism: Cucurbita maxima; assembly: GCF_002738345.1. Taxonomy (NCBI): domain Eukaryota; kingdom Viridiplantae; phylum Streptophyta; class Magnoliopsida; order Cucurbitales; family Cucurbitaceae; genus Cucurbita; species Cucurbita maxima. Next base: position 2,140,013 of record NW_019272052.1, read on the forward strand.
GATTCAAGCAGGGAGCGCCAAGGGAACCTGAGAGAGGAAGAATGAAGGGCGGCGGCAGCTGTGGCGAGATTCACCGGAGAGGAGAAGAGAGAAATGGAGAGATAAAGAGAGAGTGAGGAAGAAATGTTCCTTCATCTAGCTTTGTCAAGGACAATCACCCTAAGAAAATCTAAAATTAATATATTTTGTCTCAACCAAATAAACTTGCAAGTGTTGCTTGGAGACAGCCTCGATCGAACTATTGCATATTTCTTCCCTTCCTCGTTCGATTTTTACCTAATTGATGATCCAAATTAACATACAACAAACGTTTTAGACTAAGCTACAAATCACAAAAAGGATAAAAAATCTCTTTTCGTGATTATTGCGTATCATTTAGAGACTAATTTCATTTAAAACGCAAAAAACTTTTTTAAAATCATCTTTTAAATAGTTGAGGTTCGAAATCCATTCCACAATAGGTCTCAACTGCGTGATCCATTCAGGGTCCTAATGGAACATATAGCCTAATTCCATCATTTTTTATTTTATCTATTTCTCACCTAATTGTTTATTGCATTATGCCCTTAAAAAATATTTTGTCTTCAACCGAAATCAATATTTTATTGTCTCAAATTTAGTTGGAAGTCATTTAATCTCTCAATTTCAAATTTGTAACCATGTAATTTCAACTAGTAATAATTTGGTCTTAATGTTTATACTTTAGGAACAAATTTAATCACTTATTTTAAAAAAAAAAACTTAATAATATTTTCATAATATAATATAATAAATTATTTCAAATTTTAATAGTAAATAAACTAAATCCTTAACAACTAAAACTTCATAGGTTGAAACTATGACTGTTTTTTAACCATTAAAGTTTCTATTCGAAAAACCGAAAAACCGATCATTGATGTTTTCTTATTCGAAAAACCGATCCTAGAATAATGTAATCCGAAACATCATATTGCAATTTCTTAGAGAAAACAGAGCAAAAAATGAGACGAACTCGTACCTCCACCGTCCTTTGTACTACGTAAGTTTCCGATCGAAGAATCTCGAGAGAGATAAATCCAAGCTCTTCGAAGAAACCTCTGTGCATCTTCGTCCAACACTATTTTTCATTTCATCCTAAAAGGTAGATACAAGAACAGATCAATAAGAGCATAAGTTTGAGAGAGAAAACAAAAACTACGATTGAGAGATTAGGTATTAGAAAAGCGAGAAAGAAAAGATGAAGAAATCGAGCATATCTATTCGAAAACCTGATCGGATCTCCAAACTGGAGAACTTTCGAAAGCTTGTTCCCTCTCGCTTCCTGGTTTTCCCCCCTCTCTGCATCTTTTTTTTCCTTTTCGCGCCGTGAATTTGAACATTTTTCCTCCCAAAAGACCATATATATACCCTCTCGGCTGTGGGGCCCATTCAGTGAACCCGCTTTTCTCTGTGCGAAAAATTTTAATTTAAAATTTGCATTAATTCTTTAATTATTCATTTTCTTTTTATGAACCATTCCATGTCTAAGCCTCACTCATAAATTTTATTAAACTAAAAAAACATAAATTAAGATAATTATTGCAATAATGCGACAATATCTTAACTAGTTAAACTATATTTTAATAGAAAAAATAATAAAAAACATAAATATAACCTTAAAATAAGATAATTATAGTAATTACAGTCATGTAAATACCAAGAGATTTGAATCGACTACTTTATAGATGATGAATGTCTTAACTAGTTGAACTATATTTTAACAGAAAAAAAATAATAATAACTTAATTTAAACCGTATACATGTTCACCGACAAAATAATCAAGTTAAATATGTTAGATTAACACGACTCTCCATAATAGTATGATATTATCTACTTGTTAAAATAATAATAATAGTAATGTAAGAACAATTTTAAAGGAATAATTTTACAATTTAAAATTCAAGGTGGGTTTTTTTGTACCTTTTCAATCGAAAGATGGGCTTGCCTTTTGGGCTCCTCTATAGGTAGTTGGCTCCCTTTTGCCTCCACCATAGCAGTTGGTTCTGAACCATCTTGGAAAAAATAGGCGATGGCGCTGGCTCCCTTTTGCCTCCACCATAGCAGTTGGTTCTGAACCATCTTGGAAAAAATAGGCGATGGCGCAGTGGTGCGGCGCATTAGCTAAGCGAGTGATGGCGGCGGAGCGACGGTCTCCTTCACCGACGTCGTCCATGGCGGTTGAAGGACTGGTGCCGATCCTTTGTGGACGAGGTGACAAGAAGACGAAGAAGGGGAAAATATTCAAAGGCTCGTACGGAAACGCTAGGCCGAAGAAGGAGAAGAAGATTCAGCGAATTAAGGATAAAATCGAGGTTCCTAGTTCTACTCCTTGGCCTCTTCCTTTCAAGCTCATCTGATTTTAATCTCCTTTGTTGTTGCCTCTAATCGGATCGGACTTTCATGATCCGTAATTTTGAAAAATCAAGGTTTTCTCGAGGTTTAGGGTTTATGTCGAGTCAAGATCAATTTAAGCAGACTTAGTATTGATCTTTAGTGATAAATCGTCTGCTGATGCGTGTCGAGTCAAGATCAATTTAAGCAGACTTAGTATTGATCTTTAGTGATAAATCGTCTGCTGATGCGATTTCATTTTTCCGATNATCGGACTTTCATGATCCGTAATTTTGAAAAATCAAGGTTTTCTCGAGGTTTAGGGTTTATGTCGAGTCAAGATCAATTTAAGCAGACTTAGTATTGATCTTTAGTGATAAATCGTCTGCTGATGCGTACGATTTCATTTTTCCGATCTGAAATTGGAATATGGAGCTTTCGAGCGAATTTTGGCTCAGGTTCTTCTTATCCTTGGAATGATATCTGCAAAATTTTGGAGAAAATGAAGTTTTCTGTCAATCGGATCTGATTTATCATACTGAATCTGCAATTTAGGCTTCAACAATCTGCAATTTCGCGATAGATTTGAGAATCGAAGTCTTTTCTCGGTATGTTTTAGAAGATTAACAGAAGAATAATATGATAGAATTAGCAAAAATGTATTTGAAGGTGGAAATGATTAGCAATACATCTCAGTCTCATTTTAATGCTTGAATTTTCCAGATTTATTATATTTTACTAAGAAATTTTCCAAATGTCGATTTTCATTTTTGAACATAAAAACAACTCACCATTTAAGGCTTTTATTTTACGTTTTATATAACAAATGTATAACTTGTTCAATAGGTGTGTATTTCAATAGGTGTAATGAAAATCTATAAATTTAAATAGAATGTCTCTAGAATTTTTTGTTCTTTTTAAACTAAAGAGTTTGAAAGATATCCCATAAGCATTGAATTATTGATAATCCAACAAGTTCAAAACACTATTACAAAGTCTCCCTATAAGTTACACGTGATCAAACTATACAACGAGATATTGATCCAAAAAAGGTTTGGAAGACGTTTTCAATTGCACAATAGCCAAAATGTTGTGCGGATATGACTATTTTGCTCGAGCAAACCGACCCATAAGAAAACCTAGTCATTTAAGCATGTTTGATAATAATATTACTCAATCCATTCTAGCCTTAATTAATCTATAATAATCTTGTTCGGTCCGTATCGATCACAAGATATAACTATTTTGTTCTATCCCATAATTGATAATCATTTTTTAACTTCATTCTTATGTCTTAAAAAAAAGCTCTTGAATTCCTAATCAACTTCTAAAAACAAACAAACTACATCAAAAGATAAAAGTTTATAAGTGAAAGTAGTGTTCATAAGCTTAATTTTAAAAAATTAAATGATTATCAAACGACAATTGGAAGGATAAAAGAAATGAAAAACGTGACAATTATAATGTTTCGAGTTTCACAAAATACACAACAACAAAAGCTAAATCAATCAGCCTAATCTAAATTAACTTCCTAGATCAAGCAAGATTACAAAGGGATTTATACAGCCCTATTACAAAATTAATGAAGCTTTAGTTTCTTACATAACTATATTGATTACCAGTAACAAAAATACGAATGATATGATAACTTCAGTAGCGTTATTATATGTGCAGCAGCTCAGGTCACGGAAGAGAACTCCTACTGTTCTTCCAGCTATATGTTCTTCTACTTTTCAGTGGAGGTGTGATGAAGCTGAGACCAAAGTTCCCCTTGAGAACCTGTCCTTGTTCAGCAAACTTCACAAGCTTCGCAACAATGGCTGCACTCTCTGTTACATGGTTCATGTTCTTCGAGTCGCTCCACAAGCAGTTGATGAGCTGCAGCCTTCGGCGTTTTGAACTCAACAAGATTCCCCATTGCTGGAAGAGTCTCTTTCTCTCTTCTTCTGAGAATCGTTTCCGCATTAACTTACTCAATGTTTCTCTCTCGCGACGAAGATCTCTCACACTGTCTCCCGAGCAGAAAGAAAAGGAGCAAGCATTATGTAAGTGATATACGAAACTCGCATCGAGACACAAGTGACATACAAAACTCACATCGATAAAATGATAAGAAACGAGAAATGTTCAAATGAAGCAAACGTCCCAAGAAGAAACAAAAGTTTCATTATACATATGAAACTCACATCGACAAAATGAGAAAACGAGAAATGTTTAAATGAAACAAACGCCCCAAGAAGAAACAAAAGTTTGAAAAGATTTACCAATCTTATCTCTCAAAAAAGAACAAGGGCTTTGAAAAACATACATATTTCCTACTTATTCAAACAATGGATGGAAGTATAAAACAGAGGACTAACCTTGAAGCAAAAGAAACTTTCCGGCCATCTTCCATAGCTTCATTGCCGTAATAAAATGATTGCTTCATAAAAGTCAGTCTCCTAATCTCCACTTCCATGTAAATGGAATCGGTAGGATCACCTTGGAAGAGCAAGAAAAAGTAAGTTCTGTGGACTATCGAGACGTTGCAAGTTTGCCAAAGTTCAACTATCATCCTCCGCAGCCTCTGAAATTCTTGGTTCCAATCGGATGTGACTAGTGCAGCATCTTGCAATGTCTCTCCCCCTCCAGCACCATTTGAAGCCTTTAAGAGATCCAATTCGTGGCCATCCTTCAGAAACTAGTAAGAACATGCTTCTAATTGTTAGGAGAAATGATAATATTTAGACCTGAATACTAAATATCATAAATTGATCATTTCCATCAATATAATCAAGCAAATTGTGGGATTAAAGCAAGAGGTATAGACCAAAATGCATTGATCTAAAAAGTACACACGGTGAGAAATCACGGATGTCCATAATGGTATGATATTGTCCACTTTGTGCATAAGCTCTCGTGGCTTTGCTTTGGGCTTCCCCAAAATACCTCATACCAATAGAGATGTATTCTTTACTTGTAAATCTATGATCTTTCTCTAAATTAGCTAACGTGGAATTCCCTCCCAACAATCCTCAACACACACCATATGATTGCCCATCCGCAAGATATTATGGAAACTTAGATTATCTTGGAACCATGCAATCTATTTCGTGAAAGTAAAGAAAAAAAAGTGCATCCTCACCTGTCCATCAGCAAGTTCTTTCCCATACTCTAAGTTGGTCATTTTCTTCAATCCGGCAACAAAGGCGTCTAAGCGAGTAACGTCTTCATCTGCCGAAGTTTTGATGCTCCGAGCACTTCCTATAGAAGACTGAGAATCAAGCCTCCGGAGGCTGTCATCAAAGACTAATTGTGAGAGTTTCCGTTCAAAACCTTCAGGTCTTCCAGGAAATCTTTGGTCAAATCCATGAGGAGGGGTGGTTTCTCCTCTACCAGGTGATAAATCAGTCGAGAGATTGGCTCTACAACTCCAGCTTCTGGCTAGCTTCAAGCTTCTGGAGCTTGACATATCAGCAGTAACCTTTGAACATGCATGGTCGCGGTAAGGACTGAACATAGAATTAATTTCTGTCCTTCTTACATTATGGAGTCTTTGCTCCGGTTGATCATTTGCTGAATTATTTTGAATTTGATGTGCTTCTCTATTCCCTTTCACAGGGGTTGATATCATTTCATGACCATTTCCTCTAAATTCACCGTTATTGGCAGCAAGCGGTGACAAGTTATCATCCCTGATTGACTCCCCCATTTCAATACATTGAACTTCCTTGCAGTCATCGGAATCTTCGACTATTGCAAGAGCGGTTGATGTCATTGGACTGTGACCGGAGTAAGAGTCAAGAAACCTCTTTCCATCATCACTGTCTCCATCATAATAATGAGGATTGTTGAAGGATTTTACACCCATATCTCTATCACGAAAATCAGCCACACTTGAAGTTTCTGATGGTGAACCTTCATCCTCTAAAGCATCCCTCGCTTGCAATTTGGAATAACTACTTTCGATATCCTGGAAGGAAGGCAAGCAAATGGTAGGAAGAACACGAAGCCAACTGACTACGTATGCGTGCAAGTAAATCAAGTTAGCATTTGTCAGTAAATGTTTACCTTTCTCACGACATCATCATGTCCAACCATACGAAGTAAATCTTCAATCCGGGATTGAGCGAGATCTCTTTGCTTTGTGAGCTCTCTAATCTCCTTCGCCATCTGCAAGATGAAACATAATGTAATCTATAAGCATTTGTCATGCTAACTTTTTCCTCCTCGTGGCTACCAATTTGAGTGTGAGATAGCCAGTTTGGGTTGTGGTTTCCTTTGATCAAGCGTAACACAAGACATCTTTAGCCTTCTCTCATGCAGTTCTCGACACCAAACTTAATTATAGAACGGATATGGATATATTCTTGAAATTAAATAGAACAAACAAATGATGGACAGGATTTTCTAAACAATTAACTATATAAAAAAAATGTCACCGACCAAATGAACATTGTTCTTCAATCTCCAGAAGGAAAGTACTAGAAAAATGTCTACCTCTCCTCATTATGACACAAATAAATTTCAGATCATGCCTCATTGCAAAAGAAAATTATAGAACTTCAAATTAATTCAAGCATATATCTCGAGCGTGAATTCAGGTAGAATAAAAACCTTCTCAATTTGTAGATCTTTCTTTTTAAGTAAGGCTGCATATTCAGAACTGGATGAAATAGGGGCAGGGGTTCTCAACTCACTCTCCAATCTGGCTACCTCTTTCTGCAAATGCTTAACCAAAGCCTTCTGAGACATGACCACGTTGACTTGTGCTTTTGTAGTCACCTCTTTTGCACAACAAGCAAACAAGAGAGTGTTTCTAGTTTGTTCAACGTGAGTTCTTGCAGGGCTCAATGTACAGATGACGGCTGTTCTAGCATTGCCACCTAAGCAGGGCTGCAATATTCGCGTCAGCTTAGAATCTCTGTAATTGATATGACCATTTCTTCCTTTGCTGCACCACATTATAACACCAAGGGTTTTAGAAATACAGAGCTTCCCTTACTGTGCAAATTTTACAAAAAAAAAAAAAAAAAAAAAAAAAAAAAAAAAAAAAAAATATGGGAAAAGGTANACATCTGGTCGTCTACCAATTTGATATTTTACTCCAAAAATACGCCATTGTAACAGAAGCTAATTCGGAATTTGTTCTCACAGAATATCACGGTTCTTTCCAACCACAGAGACATTCATAATGGCTAAAGTGAAATTTTCCACAAATGAGTTTACCCCAGATGCAAGTCCCATTGAACATCAAACTAAAATGTTATTAGGAGGGTGCTTGCTGCATACATAGTGAAACATCAGGAAACTCTTAATAAACAAAGACTGCCGGGGAGCATAATTGAACATTAATGCAGTCACAAGTCATACGTAAGAAAGTTCTGTATTTCTTATGCCGGGGAGCATAATTGAACATTAATGCAGTCACAAGTCATACGTAAGAAAGTTCTGTATTTCTTATTGACAATCCATATCTATTCTTAACACATTAGAGAATGTGCATGACACAAGCATCAGTGACAAGTGGCAATTAGGCAAAATAATAATAATAATAATAATAATAAAAGACCATTCACTCAAATCTAAAGGGAAAAAAGGAAAAAAAATCCGAGTTTAGTAAAAATTTCAACAACGTAAAGGGAAGGAAAAATGACTTCATGTACCTTAATTTGCGAATAACAGTACCGAGAGTCAGTAAACTGCGATTTATGTGGCAGCCTTCTTTCAATCTCGCCCCTGCTGATAATGCTTGAGCTGCACGTTCACTCCCAGCTAAATCAATAAAATTCTGCCAGAAATGACGGAAGAGTGAGAAGTTAAGACGATTTGTTTCTCACACATTGAATTTCTGTTTATGGAAGTCTCTTAAACGTTGGAGAAAACGTAGTCAAAATAATAGCTGTGATTCTTCACACAATATACAGTTAGATGGTCATTACCACACTAGCAGCAAGGGTGGTTGAATTGTCTTTTCCTAAAAACTCTCGAGCAGAACTTTCAATTGTCTGCATGAATCAACAAGGAGTTGGTGAAAATTTTATCCCTGAGATGAAAATTGAATCCCTCGATCAGATGGATCGTGTGATTAATGAAGAAGAGACGTGATGCACACCAATTTAATAATTTGATGAGATCTAGAACTTTTCTCATTCAGCGAGGTCTCTCCAATCCGTCGTTGAGCTGCACATTATAATCAGATTTCATGAAGATATGACACAATAATCAGAGACTGGCAAGATTTTTCAAAATGCTTCACCTTCACACATTGAAATGAGCTCCTTTAAATGGTTCCAGTCCCTCAAAGTTTCCTCAGTGACTTTCTCCACAACAGTCCCTCGCTGTTGATAACCAAAAACTGTGGGAAATGCAAAAATAGGAAAACAATAGAGTTTTTTTTTTTTTTTTTNGTTTTGAGGAAAAGAAAACAAACAGACAGTCAGAGAACTCAGAATAGAGCTTGTCAAAGGAAGGGTAAAGGGCGTAGTGCAATCACCAATATTAACTCACCTTTCTAATGTAATCAAATATATCTGACACTGAATGTTCAAGAATTCCGTTCATGGTGTATGTCTTTCCACTGCTTGTTTGACCATATGCAAAAATACTCGCTGGAAATTTGAAAGCATATATATTGGAGTAAGGTACTGCTTGTTTGACCATATGCAAAAATACTCGCTGGAAATTTGAAAGCATATATATTGGAGTAAGGTCTTTTCAAGTTCATTAGAAACCTTGACATGTTAGAGATCAAAGTGGAATGCAATTATATACTTACAGTTGATACCACTGACTACAGAAAATGCAATTTCTTTGGCTCCTTCCTCGTACACCTGCTTTGTGGAGCAATCACCTCCAAATACTCTATCTGTCACCAAAAAAAAATATGAACAAAACATTAAATAAACCTCTTATACAATACCATTCAATTAAAAAGTTATATCTCTATCAATGGCATGCGTAATGTACCATAGAAAAGTTAGGAACCACGGCTCTTCACAATGGTATGATATTTTCCACTGTATTCCTTACTTACAAACCCATGATCATTCTCTTAATTAGTCAGTGTGGGACTCTCTCCCAACAAATCTCAACAAGAAATATTTTGAAACATCGACTTAATTTACAAAGCCATAGTCATGTAATTACAATATCATCGAGTGATGAAGAGAAATCGTTCGAGTTTAGATAAAAGAAACTATTAAAGGGTTCGATAAAAATGTGTGAAATAAAGTGTCTAATCCTCATAAATCCACACTTTCAGATGTTTTACAAAGGATATTAAAAGGTGAGAAAGATTAGCATTACTTACCAAAAGTATAGGCACTTGGAAATGTGGACCCCTCCCGTAAGGTATTCCGGTACAAGATACTAGTATCATTGATGCACTCCCAATCCACTGCTTCATTCATAATAATCTCCTTCTCATTCAAAGGTCTCAACCTTACTAATACAAGAATTTTCTCTTCACGGGCATTTATTTCCTGCATTTTCTCCAAGTTCATCAACTCCTCTCCGGCAACCGTCCCCATTTCTCAATGCATTTATTTCCTGCATTTTCTCCAAGTTCATCAACTCCTCTCCGGCAACCGTCCCCATTTCTCAATGTAGCCAAACCTTCTCCCAGCCCAACAGGCCACCACCTTGATTCAGTCTATATCAATCCATAATTGTAGATACCCACCTTCTCCCAGCCCAACAGGCCACCACCTTGATTCAGTCTATATCAATCCATAATTGTAGATACCCAAGTCATTGGGCTCGTGCTTCGCACATTTTCAGGACTGTTAACATTTATAAAGGAGAGCTTACAAGCCATTAATGACAAAAATTTCCTGCATAAAATACTAATAACATGCTAAATAA